>NC_065525.1:12617794-12649616 GCF_006386435.1 Epinephelus moara
AAACATATGTAATAACTTAGGTGGAAAATGCTTTAACATTTCATGCAGCCTACATGCAGCCTCTCGGCTCGGCAAACGGTAAACAATCCCGCTGGCTTCTCTACGTGTCGCTTCCGTACGCAGTCAGTGGAGCCCAAATGAATGGAGCGGAGCGTGTGTTGCGTTCAGGCGTTGTCAGGTAAATAAATTCCGGCACTTGAATAAGCCATAGCACAACACAGCAGCATGTCAAGTTGGCCGAACCTGAGCAAAATACCGTGAACCCGATATGATTTTTTCTTAAAACCGTGATATGAAAATTTTGTCATACCGCCCAGCCCTAATATATACACACATATATATATATACATATATATATATAGACATATATACATATATATACATATGTGTGAGTGTACGTATATATACATATATATAAACCATCCATTGCCAACTTCTCTGTTAAACCTTTGACTGTTGAGTTACTGGACATCTACCCTGAAACTTCCTAAAAAAGAAAATGTAAATATATGCTTCTCTCTTTCTTAAATGGCATCAAAAACATTTCTCTTAAACTATAACAGTTTCTTTTTTCTGGTCTGAAGATAATAAGCAAAAGTATTTTTGTTGTGTTTGTATCTTCAAAAGAAAAACCTCAGTGGTCAGTGTGGCATGTATCTTCAAGAAACCAAACTATATCAATCAAATTTAAGTAAGCAATATGCAGCGCTACAGTGTAATGCAATCCATGCTGTTGTTTTCAAAGATGCGACACGTTTGTTGATCTTTGCGAGGTGTTCACATTATTAAGACTGTTTGGGAAACTCAAAGACACTCTCTTCTTTATTTAATGTCTTTGATTTGTTGTCTTAGAGATGCCAGACAGCTCACCTTTTCCCCCTGCATCTTCCACTGACACTTTGAAATTCAGAGTATATTTTTTATCATGAAAACATTAAAGTATGCTGGATTCTACTTTGTCTTGATTTAAGATTCACCCTGATATGTCAGTATACAGAATGACTGTTACAGCAGTACGTGCTTTGCTCTTATATGTGATTTAGGGCCATAAATATATTAAAGGGTGGTGTTGAACACATTCAGTTTTACCCTCTGTGGCATGTTGACTCACTTATAATGGAAGCCTTTAATCAGATAACTGAGCCATTTATTCCATAAATCACAGTCTTTGGCAGCACAGGGTGGAGACTACTTTTCACCTGTGTAAAGTAGAGGGGTATCAGTGATGCTGGGTATAACCTTTTGTGGTTATTCCCAGCATCACTGATTAGTGTCGCCAGGTGTGGTCAGAGGTGCACTTTGTTGCATCTGTAACCACACCTAACAGTGACATCATGGTGCACTGACACACCCAGACTACCATTTTACATCACTACAGCAAGTTGACCAGTTAACAAGAGTTTCTGGTGGTGTTAAGGTGCTCTTTAAAGAGCGCAGAGGATGTTAACTTCAGCCCAAACAACTCTGGACCAAAGTCATCCAACTGCCTGCAATTTATGCTGGAGAGAATTCCCAGTTTAGGGGAGAGCGGGGCCAGGTGGGTCACTTTTGGATTAACACAAAATTACCTTCCAGAACTCACAGACTACTTCAACCATAATGAAAATAATGTGACCACTTGCTAACTGTGCAAGGAGTGCATTCTCCCAAAATTCCACTTCCCTGGGACAGTTGAGACAGTGGGTAGGTTTGGTAGAGAGACTTTGTTCTGGATGAAAAAATATATATTATTCAGTTGAAAAAATGCACTCAGAATTTGAACATCTTCTATTTACAGTGTCACTTGTTCACACATTTCTATGAGAAAAAGAAAAAAATTGTAAAATTATCATATTTTCATATTTTCTATGCAGTGCAAGGGTTTTTGAAGGGGAGAAACTCTCAAAACTGTGATTAAAATGTGAGGATATTTTTAGAAGGTCACCACTTTGAGGTTAAAAGTGAAGAGGGTGTGGCTGAGTATGAGCATAGTGAAAAGCATAGGCATAGTTGCTTCCTAACTTGCTAAAAAGGCACTGTCCCAACTGTGCCCCGTTCCAAACGACCCCACTCTCCCCTATTACAAGCAACTAGAAAGGATTTACATCAAAAATCCAAGGTCAGCCTAATTATCTAAACCACATATTAAGAAGTGAAAACTAAGGTGAACAACAGAATTATTACCCTAATAGCAAAAGCTGCTATGTCTGAGTTTGACTGACTGTACTTACAATACTCAGCACATGCAGTTTAACAGTGCACTAGACAGTTATGTTTAGATATGTTTAAAGGGGGTCAGTGTAAACAGTAGAGTGTTTTTCTGGGGAATGTGACCATACATACAATTTTCTTCGTAAAACAGCCATTAGATATCCTCTGGGGAACATGAATGTGCTTGTAAATTTCATGACAATCATCAAAATCAACAACAAAATCATTATCAACCTCTGGAGTGCATGGATACCCCCAGAAAAGTCTGTGACAACCTGGCCAGCCCACTATACCATCCTTAAGCAACTACCGAGGCAAAAGCAAAGGCAAGAAAGGTGAGAAGCCCTTTTAGAAATAGCTTTGACTAGAACTTGTTTTCTGTTCTTTAAAGGCCTGCCATCAAATAAGCTTGAAGGTCAACGCCAATTCCATTTACTTCTATATCAAGTCAAGCTCATGATCAAAGTAGAGTGTAAGGCCTGAGAAGAGTTACTTTAAATTGTATGTTTGGTTTCAACTGAAATAAATCAATCAAACGAGCAGCAGCATGTTGCGTTTCACACCAGACTAAGCAGAACAATCCACCAGTCAACCTGAAAATAACCTTCTGAAATGAGTTAACAGATTTGGCAAAGTGACGCCTGACACACTGAAACACATGACAACTTCATAACTCTGTTGTATCTTCTCAACTCAGTTACAGACAACAGATGTCACCATCACATAAAACATTTTCATAAGGTTTAATATCTAGTTTGCTTATAATCCCAGGAGCTGCCCCACAGTGAACTGGCATCACCCACACTTGTCAAATCAAAAAGAAAAGGTTATAAATACACACAGCTATACTGGGAACACAGAAGCCTGCACAGCTGAATTTTTGATAAGCCAAGACCATTTGTACCAAATTGGACCTTGTTTAGAGGTAAATACTCTATTCAAAATACATGTTACCTAGTAAAATAACCAACAAACAGACTAGATAGAGTTACCAAGGAGCTGCTGTTTATGTTTTCCCACAGTGAGTTCCCATTTCATTTTAAAATACTGCAATTCTAACAATACAAAAACTCAACAAGAAATCATGTTATATCTTTTTTGAGGTGATTTAATGGTAAAACTGTTGACGCTATGGAGACGAAGACAGAGGTACAAATTGAAAAAACACTACGCCACAGTTGCCAAATGTATCTATAATACACCAATAATCTGAGGGTGCAGTGGAACCGCCTGCTGAGGTTTATATTGAGTCTTATCTTTATCTTTTGCTCACCAATAGCTGCTCACACAACTGAACTTTAGGCTCTGTGATTTTATGAGTCTTGACAAAATAGTCCTTTGGAGTTATAGTTAACTTCTTTTCTTACATTTTTTTATTGTCACAAGTTTGTATCTTTGACTGATTAACAGATTACTATGATTCTATGTCCATCTTTTGGTCACTACTATTGACTCTACAGGACATTTGCAAAATGTTAACTTCCACAACAGTGGACATCCAAAATATCCCTTCCTACCTTGCAACTTTATTAGCAAACTAACAAACTGGCTACTGGTTTTTCAGTTGTTAATGCAACTCTTTTTTTGTCCATGGGTATGTGCAATGTATTCTCATACAACGGTTCCTATGGTATCAAACAAATTAGAAGGACACCACGCACAACCCTCTATGGTAACATATTGCCTCTAGGTAACATCCCATTTTTGGCTGTCTACACTCACACAGTACATCCTCGGTTATGTTACAATATTCACCATAATAGCAAGGGCCCTAAGGACACCAATGGCACTGTTTATATTGTAACATGACTTTCTGGAAGCCATGCTGAGTCTCTTTTTTGGGGGCCTCCCTCATATGGTTCAGCTGTATCAACTCTCCACAAAAATGGTTTTGGTCATCTTTTTCTGTCATTTTACAATCTCAAAAAAATGGATTCCCAATAATAGACAAGTAACGTTTAATGTTTAATTTTTAATTGTTTATGTACTTTATTTGATATTCAAGTAATTGTTAAAATGCAAAGGTTGCCTTGACTTAGAATCGTATTATGAAATCCCAGAGTGACAGTTTTTGCTGTTGTGTATTTCGGTTTATATACTGTTCAAATGCACAACAGTCATCATACTTTTCTTTTTATCTCTACACATTCACATAGATAAGTTTAATAATGTTACTTTCAATACATTTCAGGCTATGACTCTGTACAGTTTACTATAACAGTGCACTCTGTGAATCCTCTCTGCAGCAGACTGCATGCTTATACACCTTATTCCTATCCCCCATGATACCTTGCGTCGAACCGAAACCAGCAATTTCCAATGGAAACAGTTTGTTTACAGTACTCTATTCTTCTCTCCAAGAGCAATTGGGAAATAAAACTTGGAACACACCACCTGTTATAGCTCAAATGGGATTATGTGATCATACCTCCACCATCTCTGACAGCCATCTCAAAGCATTTTTTTTCGCCCTTTTCAACTAAGCACACTAGCAATTAGCTTGCCTTGCTCAGTTAGAATATTGTTAACTTTAACATGTCCCAAACTAGCTTAAGACATCTCAACATCTGCTCCTTCTAAAGATTATTTATGATTTCTGATGAGTTATTAAGAGATACTGACACATTCGGCAAACTTTTAACATAATTCAGTATTAACTGTAGCTCCATGTGAAGGGACTATATGTGATGTTTCCCAGCTAATCCTCCGCTCACCTGTGTTAATGATTTGAAATTTAAAAATGGTCAAACGGTGTGCATGGGGTACATGCAACTCTGACACAAGGTATCCTGAGAGGCTGGGCGACTGGGTGTATTTTTTACCCTTTCCTAAACCACATCTCAACCGAGAAAAGTGTCTCCTTAGGATAAAGTTGTGTGGTAACGGTAGACCACTACATCAACTCAATGTGAATAAGAGACACATCTGTTCTAAGGTAAGTCAACATCGTGTTTGAGGCAACATATTGTCACTTTGCTGGAAAGAAATATAAAGTTATCTTTAACATCTCTAGCTAACGTTAGCTAAAGTTAGCCTAAAGTTAGCTCCTAGCTGCGTTGTTCATCATGTCACCTTGTTTGCTGGGAGTTCATTAGCCTATTTTGTTCTAGTTTTGTACTTTGGTGATCGTACATCATTGTTAGCTGTTGTCCAAAGGGCTCTAGTTAAGCTAACGTTAACTTCTGGAGCTTAGCTTCATTAACTAACTCTGTAATCGCAGAGATAACAAAGGTTGGCAAACATTATGCTGAATGATTCAGTGTAAATACTGTAGCACCAAACTAACGGAGAGACACTCTTGGTAAAGATGGTAACAAGGCCGTTATCCTTTTCTCATATTCTGAGCCAAAAAACCTTAACTTCAGTGGAACACTGCTGATCCTCTATCTTGTTGTCTTTGATGGCGACGGCAACGAGATGCGGTTTATCACACTTACGCTGGGACCTGTAAATTTTGGCTTGTAATTTAAGCTTTTCATCAGCCTTCTCAACAATAAAATGATGAATATATTCCTCCAATGCGTAGTTTAGGCCCTTTTGGTTACGTCTCAATGACATCTGATCGTTATGTCCCCAAAAATTAGCAATTCCCTCCTGCGAAATGCCGTGTATGTGACACCTGCCATAGCGCCGGTCACTGAATGTTGATATTTTGTGAAGTGAGTGGAGGGGGGCGTGGCTTAGCCATAGGTCAATTGCTCGGTAGTGCCTTCAGGAATAAGGTGGATATGTTACGCATATTTTTCTTCCATTTACAGAATGAATGCCATATTATTCAGTGAGTATTATTCAATAAGGTAAAATTAGCACTCCCAGTTGATGTGAGGATGAATCAGAATTTAGTAGCTATGAAGACAACATGCTGCTAGCAACCCAGCAGCAACACAACATATTGTGGCGACATACAGTATGTCAGGCAATTAAATGTAAAACAAATAATCAAACTATAAAAATTAGCACACTATGCTCTGTTTTGAAGAGGGTTATGATAGTTTAGTTTGATAAACTGTAAATGTAAAGTTTCCTGAAATATGCATACACTCTGTACCACATTCATTCCTATAGGCTGTTCCATGGTGGTACAATGTTGTCTGAGGGTAACATGCAGACAAACTTGTGAAGGGTTAATTTTAATGTTTTCATTTCAAATGCCATGCATTTTAAACTTAAAGGTTTGTGAATATTTTCCATGAGCATTGCATTTACCTAAAAGTTCACCCTGCCAAAAAAATATATTTTTTTGAAACTTTCTCTACATTATGTTTAGAGAAGAAGAAGAATGCGAGACTTGTTTGTTTCCGGTTCTGCGGAAAACTCGCGCAAGTTTGTAGTTTTCACCAAAGTCCATACATTTAATGGAAACACACAGGATTCGTATTTCTTTTAATGCACATTTCCCAATGATTCAAATCACTTTTGGATGGAAACATAGCTACTGAGGGTTATGTGGGTTAGGTTTAGACAAGTAAAGCCCAGTTCAGACCAACAATTCGCAAAAACCATCCAACCAAACAAAACCATCTTACAACATCACAGAGAAAAGTTGCAGTGGTGTGAACTGGCCATCTGAGCTTGAGTAAAGCTAGCTGATGGTGTCACCTGCAACTCGCAGGCAGCTGGTTTGGGAACGTAAAGCACGTCACCTGTTTCTACAGACAATTGGCTTGTAATTAAGTCCGATGGTCAAGTCACACTGACAGATGGTGCGTTCACTTGCTGCGGCAGGTGCTCCATCCCCGCTGAGCTCTCTGTTTCCATCTTCATGGTGTGCCGAGGTTGTATGGTGGGTCGCTGCTGCTGCTCAATGTCTGTCCTTATGCCCCCTCACACACATTCTCATTGACTAATTGGCACTGTATTATTGTGGTGTATTTTTTATGAATACAGTACACTATCCTCATTCATATTTTAAGAAGCTTCAAATTATATTAAACCACAAAATAAGTCTGAGAAGCTGGAAATCAAAACTGAAGTACAGAGACTTGTTGCATAGAGATGATACACCATCTCAGCTAGTTGCATTGGTGTGAACCGACAGGTTTTTAGAACGTTGCAGAATGGCACACTGAACTGGGCTTAAAGTTACTTTGGTTGGGTTTAGGACACTTGGTTCCACAAAACCCAACCTGCCTCCTTACACGGATTACTTCCTTATTTACCCTTGTCGAGGCATTGGTCTCATTATCGCAGCCTTTCCAATCATATGGGTTATACACAAATTACTGGCTCATGATTTTGTGGGTTATATACAAATGGTTGTGCTTTACTGTTTTTTAGGAAACTTACTAACAGTGGATGAGAACAGCCTGGGATGTGGGGTTTATAGTGTCTGTAAACTTTAGCAAACTTGAATATACTACAACTTCGTTGATAGAAAGCAACTTTAACGTGTGTCTCTGTGTGAAATTGCTCACACATGCTGAGAGAACTGACAGTAAGCTCGCTGATGTCAAACTCCCTTTATGATTCTTTGCCGTTCTACCAACTCTACCTGTGTTTGTGCCATAGTTCCAGCTCAGGTGTTGTTTACATTTGTGCGTGCAGTGAAAAAACATCAAAGTTCTTCTTTTCCCCTCTGCTCTGCTTTCAAAGCAGCGTGCTGTGCGGAGCAGCCAGAACACAGTGACGCCCCGCTGACTGCACAGAGCAGGCAGAGGGCTGCTGCCATGCTACACACTCCTAACATCCAGTACATGAGATGGACCCACAGTCACCATCATGTAAAGTCTTTGAGAAAAGAGAATGCAGATGGCCTCCAGACACGTCCATAACACACACAATAGCGCACACACACACACACACACACACACACACACACACACACACCGTACTGATCTATTCATGAGTCTGGTCGTACAGCGGCTGGCAAGATCACTGCTGACTGGACTGAAATGCTGCTGATGCCTGCTGCTCACCTCACCTGACAAACACACACACACACCTACACACGCAAACACACACACACATACATACACAGAGCTGTATCTCAAGGGAACGCATTCAAATTGATTAGACCTTGAGCTATTTTTCTTCAGTTGTCAATCCATCCCTGAATGATGAACATGGCTCCTCCTGACCCCACACTGCCCGCCCCATCCCGCCCAACCCCCCTATCCAACACCCTCCAAACACACACACTTACACACACAACACGTAGCAGTGGGTGTTTATATACGAAGCTATGGTTACTTTCACTATGGAAACTTTGGCCTCTGACGTGCCTCCTCTTAAACATATATAGAACTAATGATGGTACTCAGGGTGACAGGCCTCGTTGCGTGAGAAACAACGTCCCATTGAGACTGTGGTGACTGTTTTCGTGTGTGTGCACATGTGTGTGTGTGTGTGAGAGAGAGAGAGAGAGAGAGAGAGAGAGAGAGAGAGAGAGAGAGAGAGAGAGAGAGAGATAATGCTCTAGTGTTGGTGTTTCCTTGTGTAAAGCATTAAAAAAACAAAATAAGGACAAATTAGTTTATACATGTGCATATATACTAGCCTGAGTGTCAGAATGAAGCCTACTTAGTTGAGTGGGCGGGGTCTATGGTCTGGAACCAGGCTACATGTATACAGTACATCCCTCCATGCATATTAATGCAAGGGTGTGCATGTGTGTGTGTGTGTGTGTGTGTGTGTGTGTGTGCGTGTTCATGGGACCAGAAGTGAACAACAACACCTTATAATTAGAGCGGTCCAGGTCAGATGACAATTCAACGTGACTGGGAAACCTGCTCTACAGTACCTTTCCATTAACACCTCTGTGTATGTGTGTGTGTGTGTGTGTGTGTGTGTGTGTGTGTGTGTGTGCGTGTGTGCTTTCCAAGTGCCTGTTATCACCGTAAGGGGGGGCAAGAGCCTAGAAAGGGATGAAATAAAAGCAAGAAAAAATCAAAAGAAAGAAAGGCGTCCAATCAGCAGGTCCTTCGTTAGTGAAAAGGCTTTAGGTAACTGACTTTGAAGAGTGTGCAACCTGTGAAAAGGGAGAGATGTGCACGGAGAGCCTCTGTGGGCCACTTCTATGCTTGTTACCATGAAAAGATGTACAGGAGAGATTGAGACATAAACTTAATTTTCCAGTCGTTTGAAGCCTCGTTCTGAAGTTCCTCCCACACAGGACTCCTTTCCCTCCTCCTCAGATGACAACTGTTCAAATTACGGCTCATGTTTTATCCACACAGAAATGTTTCGCAGAGTTAAAATTAATGTGTTATTCATATAAACTCTGCCACCATCAGTTCAGCTCTGTTGACATCGCCGATGCAGAACGGAAAAGAAAGAAATAAAAGCAATGTGTAATTCCCTGTGCTGATTACTGACCTTTGTTCTTTGTTTTACATGATAGTCTGTGAAGAGCATCTGATAAAGTTTTCTAACACTGTTAAAAAGGTGGTGTGCAAACAGAGTCATATGTTACTTTTATTAATTTATTTCATAGTGGGTCTACATCATTGCTGAGTTTATCCTTTTTGCATATTGGGTTAGGCAGTGATGTTGTCGGGCAGAGATCTGGCTGGCAACAAACAAAAGGTTCTCTCTTAAATCACTAATTAAAAGAGGAACTGTCAGTATATAGACATTAACAAAAAGTGACAAATAAATAAATACATTTACCAGAGGCAGGTAAAGTTTACTTAAACGGGCACTGTTTAGGAATTTCTCCCATCCAGTGTTGAGATCGTAGCTATATTGCATTCAAATGGATAGCGCACTCAAGCACCTCACTGTTTCAAACGCATATTGCAACAACAGTAGCTGCTGTGTACCAAAAAGCTATGATAACATTGATGAAACCATGTCATCCGATACTTCATGGACTATTCATTCAGGCTCCTACACAGACACACGTGATGCGAGTTGACAAACCCCCTCCTCACCATGCTGGCTATGTTTACAATGTAGGACTGTTGGGCCAGGTGTAAATCGAAACAAACCAATCACGTCTTGTCTTTTGACAACTGACAAGTGGCTCAACCTCACACACCTCATCCCTCTCCTCGCAACACTGCGTGGCTAACAGCTGTTAGCGACCAGCGCCACTAACAGCACTAACAGCGCTAACAGCGGCTAACAGCTGTTAGCGGCACTGGTCGCTAACAGCTGTTAGCCGTTGTTAGCTGTGATTCTCCTTCAGCAGTTTTCTCCACCTGGGAAAGGCTACCCCGATGTTGACCCTCGTTTTTTGAAATCACCGGTCACGTTGCCTTTTTGCCTTTTTTCAAATGCACCGGCACTTGTGACTAGCCTGCTTGCTGCTGCTTTTCGTCACTCTACTTGCAGGCAGAAACCCAAAACCGACAAGTGAAAACGCGAAAGGCGATTCCGTATTTCTCAAGTATGTCCCTGTACGTATCTGTATGTTCAAGATGCCGCACGTACATGATGAGACACTGGTCGTAATGTATATGTAAATGAGAATTTCGAAGCTTACAGACATACTTAGATACGCTGATGGAGGTAAATACACATGTGCAAGGACACACTTTTGACTGCAAAATGTGTTTGTCTCAAAGAACAACTGAAATTGTTACACATAGTGCCTTTAAGTAAAAGTAGTACCACAATATAGAGGTACTATGTCTTCAAAAAAAAAAAAAAAAACGCAATTAAGATTTTTTTTAAATTTTTTTTAAAGATTTACCCCTAATTTCTCCAGTGAAGCTGCTCCGCAAGTGTCAGATCAGACTGTCGTTTTTACAAGTCAGTGTGAATGTGTGCAACGGTGTGAATGTGAACATAGTGTTTAAAGTTTTGAGGTACTTCATCATCAATATGTTTTGAGACTTCATGAGATTGCATTGCATTCCTCTGCAATGATTCTGCCTAGAGAATTAATGCCACCAACTATGCATCAAACTTCTAATATTCGCACAGCAGTAGTTGAGAAAACACACACTAATTAGCATTTTCTCTGCAGAAATTTTGGAAATGAATTTAAACTTTGCACTAAATTTGAAGGGAAATCTGGAAATATATATATTTTTTGTCCTTGGCAAAAAATATATATATGACATGACTGACTGACCTGAACTACTGTACAACTGTGAAAGCAAATTTAGACTTTAAACATGACATTGGCTTTTATTTCAGTAAAAGGGCATACCTTTACATTTCACCAGCAGATTCAATGACAGCTAAAGAATAAAAGACTCAAGGAAGCGAAGAGGATGAGCTGCATTTTCACAAGCACTTTATGGTGCAGCTCTACCACGGAAAGAATGAGAAAGAAGGACAAATACCATATATATATAGAATGAATGCAGTGTTCCCATCTGCTATATTTCACATACCTGTCATTTGAATCCTCACTTTCTCTTACCTCTCTGTTATCCTGTTTTTTTGTTTTGTTTTTCAGTAAGGAGAGATATTCATTCTGAGAGAAAGATACATTTTCTTTACATGTGCACAGAAGGATGAGAACTGTGAACAGCCTTAGGCAATTAGACCCTATTGTGAAACCGCATATTGTAAGGGAGGTGGAGAAGCTGTAGAGTAGAATAAGGAACTCCCTGGGGTCTTAGTGGTGGTGATGGTGGTGGTGATATGCGGAAGGTGCCGACGATCTGTGATAAGGATATGACAAAGGCAATGGATATGATGACTGGAGGTGAATGAGGTGGAGGAGGGTGCAAGAATTTGCCTGAAATGACAGCTGACAGCAGCAGAGAGAAGAGATCTGCAGTTTGACAGCAGCAACATGATTGGCTGATAGAGGCTGTGGCAAAATTTGATTGGTTTCCCTGCGAATACCCACAATGAGCTTGTTTGTGGTTTTATTGCTTATATGAAAGAAAACATGTCATCATTATTATTATTAAAGTGCTTCAGTGTCAGTGATACAGTAAACCCATGTAAACTTAATGCACTTCCTTGCTCTGTCACTCTCTGGCATCAATATTATCAGAATGCAGATATCTGAATTATTACACCACATTCTGACTACAGTCTGCTCTACTGCAACTCCAACTGGTCCAGAATCTGCAGCAAACTTTTTTTTTTAACCAGAACATAATGTAACTCACACATTATCTCAGTTTTAGTTCTCTTTAGGGTTAAAAGGTGATGGGGCTTTTGCTGTGGTTGTCCTTCTTGATTTGACATCTTTTACCAAGCTTGTTTTATACATTGTCTTATTTCTTTTTCAACTCCCTCTGTCTCCTTTTCTTTTTCACGTAAAGCACTTTGTAATTCGTGTCGTGTGCTATATAAACAAGGTTTGTGCGCTTGTTTACTGTAAAATCACATTCAGAGATTTTACACACATGCATGCAGAAGGGTAAATTGACTTCTACAAATCCAAACAAAAGTGAGTCGTGGTAGCGTGCATGTTTCTCAGACAGGCAGTCGATTAAACAATTTGCACTGTGGTTTCATCACAGCAAGTCAACCCACAGGCATGTTGTATTACTGCGTATCCATTTTTCACATCACCCAACAAGCTGTGAGAGGCAACTCACACACATGATGATCACACCTTCAGAAATAGATTCCTGTGTTGTAGACTACAGGAGACAGGTTGTTAGATTTGTAGCTATAACTGTGATAATGAACTTTCTTCGAGCACCACCAGCAGGTCAAAGTTTTCACTTATCCTGTGAAGTATCTCAACATGTACCAGAGGGATTAGCACAACAGTTTGTGCAGACATTCGTGGTTCCCAGCTGATGAACCTACTGACTTTGGTCATCCACTGATTTGTCCTCCAGCATCATCATCAGGGAAAAATGTGTCCATGCAGAGTGACATGCAGCAAATGGCCACAGGCTGGAGTCGAACCCAGGCCGCTGCAGCAACAGCTTTGTACATGGGGCGCCTGCTCTACCACTAAGCCACCGACACCCTGAAAATTAATTGTAATTTAAAAAAAGATTCATAATAATAATTCTACTGAAGTAAATCTCAGACTTTCCATGCAAGCACCTTGCGGAATTTATAATCTAACAATCCTTCTTTTCTGAATGATATTACGATCAAACAAGCTACTCACATTTCTTCATGGACGCACTGTCACGAAGTTCACTGACCAATGCTGTTGAACTCGACCACATTTTTTGCACATACTACGTTACCCAGAAACCCTTGTATGTGAGTCCCGGTAACACATACTGCTCACGGTCACAGCTTCCTCTAATGACTAATGTAATCAATAGTAAGGCTACATCCAAATCATACCACACACACATTGGGAACTATTTGGAGTGGCTGAATGGTGTAGTTGGTAAGTTACCGGACATGAGCTCCAACAGCCATATATACAGACAGGTGTTCCGAGTCAACTGCGGTAAAGAGGGTGTAAAACATTAGGAGTCAGGGTTGACTGACTGCAGTCATGAATCTTTGTAACTGCAGGGAGAGTGTGTATTTTTAGAGCAATGGGTCTGTGGAGTAATTGGCATTTGTTTTTGGGAAACTGGTCTGTCGTACAAATGGCTTTCAGCCCAGTGGGACCTTATTTTGGACTATTGGCATGACACCCTTTCAGTGTTATTCTTTTTATGCACCAAAACATTATCAGTTACAAACCGCATGAGAGAGTGTGAACAGTGTTAATTTCATGAGTCTCACGGTCAGTGCATGAGAGTTGGCAGCTGTGCATTAGCATGCCGACAGTAGCATTTAGCTCAAAGTGTTGTGAAAAGTACAGCCTCACTGAGCTGCTGGCATGAATCAGTTAATTTACCAGTTGAAAATATCCATTAAGTCTTGTTCTAAACTGATTTAAGTAAAACTTTTATTGTCAGGAAGTACTCCTGGAAACCAAATCAACTATTACTTAATGTCACAAATAAGCACACGTATAATAATCAGGGGCTGAAAATCTTTCCTTCATCCTACTTGTCCTCTTTTTGCCAAATATTATTAGTAATGTAAACAGCAGGAAGAATTACTTTGTCACAATTGGGCCAACGCTGTATTTATACCAACAAGCCATCAGCTCAACTCTGTAGAAGTTATTGCACTTGCAGACCGAGCCAGCTCTGATCTTAAGACGTTTGGTGCATTAGACAGTTGGCAGGAGCGACATGTTTAATACCAACTAGGCGGACTAGCACAACTTTCCCTCTAAAGCAGAGATGAAATGAAACAAGTCTCAGAGTTTACGCAGGGCTTTTAAGTCTGATAAGGCTTGTGATCAGTGATTAAATTGGCTTTAATAGCAGGGAGGTCTGAGCATGTGTGGGTGCAAGTGTGGTTTTTTTGCTTTGATATAAATTGGTCAAATTGGAGCTTGTAGCCGCATTTTGCAACTCTCTCGCTCCCCTCGCTCTATTCTGGGGCAGGCGCTCATAGAGGACAAGTATTTGAGAGAAAAACTTGTGTTTTATCCCTCATATGAATCCCTTTTCTCCTCACTGCTCCATAAGCAGATGCCTTCCCTTCTCTCCACCTCTGGATGATCTTGGAGCTGTGTTAAAGGTAAAGGACGGAACAAGAAAGTATCAGAAACTGTTTGGGCCCCTGCTGGCTGGCGATACGTGACTGCAGGTGAATGAATATTCATTGATACAACACACATTTGAGGTCACAGCTGGAGTTTATCCTAAGAGCAGCCGAAACACACGGGCTGTATTCACGCTGCAGTGAAATACAGCCGTTTCTCCTCATTCTCCTCGTGGGACACTTAAATCCTTTACACATGCTAATGAGCCAGCGTGACACCCTATTCTACTATCAGGACAAACATGAAGTGCTGATTCAGATCATTTCTGCACCAGAGAAGCGCCGGACCAGTGACTGAACATCATATTATGATAATAAGACATACACACGATGATTAAAGCCATTTTCCTCTTATGTGTGGAGAAGAAGTCAAAAGAAATGCTAAAGAATGTCAGGTTAAAGTTAAAGCAAGAAATTACAAATAAGACATTTACCACCTTTGGTCTATAATATATGTTGCTATGGTTACAGCATGCAATGGTTACACTCAATACGCTATGTCAGCAGAACATCCGCTTCCACTTTGTATGCCGTTGTAGTTGTTCCTTCGTGCTCCACAGCAACATTTCCTTAAAAAATCAATTCAGCTCTACACCAGGTATGCACTCAGACCTGCCACAGTGTAACCAGAGGGCTAACAAAGGATTACCTGCTCCCTAAACCAGAATATACAAATAGACATATTATAATTACTGGGAACAAAAAAAAAAGGTCCAACAGAATCTAAAAGTTGGCTAATTTCATATGCAGACACACAGCGGGTGTTTGCTGCTGCTGTCCACTGTGTAGAGTAAATGAGGGCGGCTCACTGATTCTCTCAGTCAGCACTGAATCTTTGTACACATTTATTTCACTCACTCGGCTGGTTGCTGCTGCCAATCAATATTTTTCACAGCAGAGGACTGATATCTTCATCGCTGTGGCTTGTGCCCACCTCTTCCTGGTCCACTGGCAATGAACTGACACTCAGCTTTGCTACTGTTTGGTGCTTGTTGTGTTAAAGAGGTGTTATTCACAGCCATCACAGGAGACTAACTGTTTGCCTTCTAAATAAGAGCGCTCATCTCACTCCACTCCGCCATAAGATGCAAAACATATTTTGTTATTCACTTTCAGTCATCAGTCGCAATCAGTGAGTGCATTTCTCCGACTTCAATCAACACTCAAAGTTTGCACCTCGACTGCAGGAACGTCTGACTTATATTGTTGGTTTGCATTTCAGAGTGGCAGTGCTGTAGGTGATTTGTAGTTGTGTAGGAAATCAGTTGCACCAACATACTGACAAACTGTAGTTGTAATTTGTTGATTTCTTATACTGTGCATCTGTCTCTAGGACAGCAGGCAGAAAAACACCAGAGAAATGATGAGGCCCACTGAGACTCTGTAGAGAGGTCTGATAATTGTTCTAATTGTTTTCTTGACTCCATCCTGAACTGCCCCGGGCTCTTGCCGAGGACAAGGACTAAAACAGCTTCATAGATTCGGAAATTGTGTTTTTGTGTTGGTGTTTTTTGCAGCTACAACATTTATTGTCTGTAAAATGGTAGTCAGTGGTTTCCAAGGTTTGCAAGATAAATCTCGGGGACAGGATAGGAAAGCAGAAAAAAACATAATTTTATGCTCCGCACAATTATGCAGACTTTTACTGTTTGCTTTTTTTCTTTTGTTGATTCATTCATTCATTTTTTTGTAACTGCTTATCCTGTTAGGGGTCACAGGGGGCTGGAGCCTATCCCAGCTAACATTGGGCTCAATTCATGCCTGTCCATAGTGTGGCCTTTATAGCCTAAAACTTCTCACTATAAATCAGCTGATGTATAGGATCGTATGTTGACATACAGTATGTGTGTATTAAGGGGGGTTTGCTGTTACTCCTTTAGAGCCTCCAAATTGAACGGCGCCCTTTCCATCAAACTTCGTACCAACCAGTGTTGGGCAGTAACGCGTCACAGTAATAATATTACTAATGAGTAGTGTAAACTAAACACCCAAAACTGAATTTTAATTGTGGACAGCTGCGGGCTGCAAAGAAGTTATGAGGCAACAAAAAACCCTCAGGTAAAAAAAAGGCACATCTGGCCACACTTACCAGCGATAACCCTGATGTTCACACAGAGGCACACAGTTGAATTTTGGGGAAATTATAATAAGGAATGTAACAAATTACTGTTGGCGGGGAGTAATAAGTAATTACTTTTGCAAAGAGTAACAGGTAATGAGTAATATATTACACTTTCAGAGTGATGAGCTTAACACTAATACCCACTTGTTATAAATGATCAGTTCTCTGACTGAATTGAGTCAAATGGATGTGATCATATCCAGTGACCAGCTGGTTCCATATTATGTTTTCCTTTATGAAAAATACTTACACCTATCTATCCATCCATCCAACCATCCAACCATCCAACCAGCTAGCCCTGGGTATTGGTTCTCAACACCTTTAAGGTATTAACTAGAATAACCTAGTGCTAAGTGGTATCGAAACTTCTCCAGTCAAATGATACCTGCATTTGATCCTTTTTGTACCCAGATCTAGAAAAAAATGACTATTTGTATGTTTTTGCTTGCAGCCAATCACTGCAAGCATTCTTTGATCAAATGTGACATGTTATTTGACGGAGTCTGCAGTACAATGTACTGTGATGACACAAAAATTTTCTGAAGTGTGAACTGTGGTTATTTTATGCAACTGAAAGCTTCCATTTGCATGATGGCTATAAAATGAAGTAAAAAAAAAATCTGGTATCACTTTAAGGGTACTGGGCTTGGTACTGGTATCATTATTTTTTAAACTATCTGTCTGTCTGTCTGTCTATCTATCTATCTATCTATCTATCTATCTATCTATCTATCTATCTATCTATCTATCTACGTGTTTATTCATGCATTATATTTAAAAGACTCCTCCATACTAAAGCTGGGTCCACAAAGTTATTAATTTTCAATGGAGCAGCTTCACAAAAAGTCTCTTGATGACGTCACAGACAAGGGTTTCTGGCCCCTTTCACACAGAAAAGTTGAAATTGCTGTATTTACAAATGCAGCACTCCTGGTCTCTGAGCCATTAACACTGCACTGTGCTGCATTAGTACAGCAACATCTTCCAAACTCTCTGCTTTTACTTCGTGCTTCTCTCAGTTCACCAAGCAAATCTGCCGCACCGAGGCCATGTCCATCCTCTCCATTCCAAAGAACAAGATGCAGTTAAGATGCCAGTCAACAGACTGAGGTGAAAGGACTGCAGCGCATGCAGTGCTGTAGTGTATAGTGACTGTGTGTTGCTGATGGGTATACTGTGTCTCCACCAGGTGATACAGTATATGTCTGTGGCATTTGGATCGATAAGTGAGTGTAAACTGCTGGAGCAAGAGTCAGGAGGAAAATCCTCTGCCACAGCACTGCTCTGTGTTTCTCTTTTCTTTTGCTCATTAAAAAAAGTGTTAATATCTTAAATTATTTCTCAGCTATTCATGTGCATATTTCCATTCACTCATTCATTACACCAATATCACGTACTGTATTCCTACTAACGATCACTGGATGAAATCCCAATTTGGGATGGGATTTACTGAGTAAAACCTGTGTAATAAGGCTCTGTCTTGGCTTTAAGTTGCTGGTGCATAGCCAATTACAGACTCACTGCCAAAACCTATATTTCCCACTGACAAACAAACATCGAGACTCTGATTAAGGTGTGTTGAAGCCCAGACAGGCCGGCACCACCGCTAACAAAGTTGGACGGATCAGAGGGAGTCTCAAATTAACACCAGCCGATTCTGTCGGATTTTGGCACAGTGACTATCTCAATCAGATAACCAACTAACAGGCTGACTAGTGTTAAAGATTAACTCTCTAAATATATTTATTTGATTGAAGCTACTCAAAAAGTTGGCTGATAAATATGCAGTTCTAGTATAGCTTGCGAGTGAGTGGTGTAGTCCATCCCCCAGATCCTTAAACCATATATACACCCAACAAACACGCAGTGTCACATGCATGTTGTTCAATTAACTATGACTTTCCGTTAGTCATTAAAAAGAAAATGGCCACCCTCAGAGCAGTATTAACTTTGGCACCGGATTTTGTTTTATTTTTGATAAAAATGCATGTAAGCTTTGGTCCCTTTTCTTGATTAATGTTAGTTTCAGTAGAAGAAGAAGATACTTATTAATCCTTGTAGAGAAATTTTTTTTTTTTTCACTCTGTTAATAAACACACATGCATAAACAGGACCTATACATGCATTAAATGGAGAGATGTCAGAGAGATGTCAGAGTGAGGGGGCAGCCTTGGACAGACACCCAAGCAGTTGGGGTTCGGTGCTTTGCTCAAGGGTGCCTCAACAGTGCCCAGGAGGAAAACTGATGCCTCTCCAGCCACCAGTCCACATTCCATGTTTAATGCGGACAGGGACTCTCCGATTCCAAGCCAAGTCCCTATGGACTGAGTTACTACCACCCCAAATATAGGGACATAACAGGAAAATTATATATTATATTACATTATTATGTAATATATTATATTACATTATTATGTGTTCCATTAATGAAATTATAGCTGCTAAATAGCACTGATAATACAAAGCCAGATTGCTTCACTTGGCAATAAACAATTTCTGATTCTGTCAGCGGGATTGAAGATGATTTTAGTCCATAAATATATTTCTTCTTAGAACCGGTAAAGTTAGCTAACACAAGACACAAGACACACATTATAGAAGCACAAGATGCTACTTATTAACAGTTCAAGGGGTTAAATCTGCTTCTCTAGAAGAGATGTTTTGAGGTGGTGGATGATTCTGTTACTAATCAGGAGCTATAATGTGTTATTCTTCAGATACATGCAGGTTGTTGAATAAGACTTCAAGCCAGCATTGCTGTTACTGCTAACTGTGAACATCAAACTAAGAGTATTCTTGAAGGTTTACCTTTGTCTGAAGTACATGCCAAATAGTCGAAGTTTAGGTGGGTTTACCCTCCACTAAACCTCCACTGCTGCACTGCATCATGTCACCACACATAGTGGCACGTAACACAGCTTAATAAAGTTGGACAGGAACACATCAGACTTTCCGCATTTTTGGAAATATGCAGAGTTGCGTCAATGAATATGTATAAGGCTCAGTTTGAACCGCCGCAGCACATGTGTAAAGTGAATTCCTCCAGAGACCAACTCTGATGGGTACAACCTCACTCTCACACAAGACGATCTAAGGGAGGCAATCCTCTGAGTGGGAGCGACTGATGCATTTATCTGAGAAACAGAAAGAGAGAGAGAGAGAGAGAGAGAGAGAGAGAGAGAGAGAGAGAGAGAGAGAGAGAGAGGAGGCTAGGAAGAATTTTAAGAGAGGACAAAAAAATGGGAGGAAAAGTTAGAGGAGGCTCTGGGGAAAGTTGCGACGATGGAGTGAGAAAGAAAGGTTGGTGAGAAGAGAAAAGGAGAGAAGGGAGGGTGAGGTGGTGGTGATGGTGAAGAAGAGGAAGAAGTGTGGAGAAGAGGACACCTTGAGAAGGAGAAAGCAGACTAAATGACGGTTGATTAAAAATGCAACCACCCAAATCATGTGTGAGTTTTCTGTCTGGGAGTTAGTTAAACTGTTCTGAGGTACAGCTGTGAGGAGGGAGAAAAAACAGAGAGAAAGTAGATAAAGAAGTGAAAGAGACAGAGAAAGCAACGAGAGAGATGGAGATGGACGGAAAGATTCAGAAAACGAGACAGAGACAAAGTCGTTCTGCTGTGATAAATATCTGTCTCTGGTATGAAACAAAGAAAGCAGCGATGTGTGGTCATGATTGTTCCTGGTGATTTCCCTACTGGTCTCTGTCTCTCTGTCACACACTCACACACACCATTGTAAGTGGAGACAACACACACACTTCTGCCTCAGTTTCAGTCCCCGCAGAGCAACACCGGAGTGATTAAAAAGCCCTTTGAACAAAGGCGTTCGTTGAGGAATGTCTGTTCACCTCTCAAAAGCATGTGTGTGTGTGTGCATGTGCACAAAATGGTAGAGGATCCTCCGGGCGTTTAAAGCTGAATGCATTCCTTGCCATACACACACACCTCAGTGACTGTTGCACCTCAGGAGGTGGAGGATCTAATCATTTTGGCAGGAAGCTTTTAACATCAGCGCCTGTGTTTTATTCAGCAGACTTGCTCCCATCAGCCTCTCTGCGCATCAGGACAGCGCATGACAATAAAACAAACGCACCTGGCCACAGGAGACAAGAGAGGGGAGCCATAAGAAGAAGTTTTCCTCCAAAATCACCGAAGCGTCATCTGTTTCTTGGCAGACGTACATCATGGAATATAGATGATACTTGGAGCCTACAAGTAAAAACATTTTGATTTGAAATTTAGACAAAATTTCAGCGGTGTATTGAAGTTCACACCTTTGCACTTTGGCTTGTTTGGACTCCACCACCCTCATTTGCTTGTCCTCTGGTCAGTATAGACCCAGCTGCCAGGTAATTAAAAACAAATTAGAGTGAACTTTCTCTCCAACTCATTCCAGCCGTTTTCGGTTGTCTCGTCTGATGACTCCGTCAGCTCCGTGGGTGTTTTAAGTGCAACCTGCTGAGCAATAAACTCGATTCCTCATGGCAATGTAAAAAACAAAATCAGAAGAAACTAAAGTGCTTACAAAAACATTTGTTAAAAATTAAAACTAAAAATACTGGCTGCCCTGTTGAGACTGACTCCACTCTGGGAAAGCCCATTTGGCAAGAGCCATACACCGAGTTACTGCCTGTGAACAGAGCCACTTCAGTTGAGCAGGGTTTTTGTTTTTATGCCTTCACGCAACACCCTGAGATAATTACCTTGTTTATAATCCGCTGTCTGTGGCCATTTCTGATTCTGCTCAAAGCTCATGCAAATGTAGCCGTGTTCCAAAAATAATTATCACAGTTTCTGTCAAACTTATGCACAGTTACAATGTGTGCTTTATTCATAAGTGCCCATGTAGCATTATGAGGTGTTGTGTGCAAGAATACACAACATTACATAACAGCCTATCAGAGAGCACTGAAATGGCACAAATAATGCTCCAGACTAGACTGCACGCAGACGAAACCTCATCTGTCGCTAGAAGAATGGATTTATTTTATTTGACGGTTACACAAAGTGGCTTTTCACAATAAGAGAAAGTATGATGATCCTCTTTGCTGCTTTATCATTTTCAAAACTAACACTGAAGCATAAATCTGTGACTTTCATAACATTCAAATAGCAAATGGGACAGAGCTTATAGTGGTGTTGCTGTTGTTAAGTTTCATCTTGATGTTTTGCCGTTAAAATACCATCAACCAGCCAGGAAACATCCATCCATCTTCTGTTGTTGCCTCAGCTGGGTTTAAAGTTGTTGCAAAGGGTTAACAACAACTTGGGTTTAGATACAGATTTCACTGTGCTACACTGAACCAATGGATCTTCAACACGTTCTCATCTTTCACGTCAACATATGGCTCTCTAGGTATCCTCTTGCATCTGTTGTTGACGTTATGGGATGCGGTGTCAATCTATGCTTGTTACATGCATCGTGTCTTTTCAAAATACACTTCCGTTTTCGGAGGAAATATACAGTTTCTGCTCGGTAGATGCATACAGTCTCAAAAAAAACAACAACTGAAAGTCAGTAAAACACCTCGTATCTACGTGTATTTCCTTGTGTAACAAAAGCACGTTGTCAGGTTTAGAAAAAAAACATTCTGGTTTGGCTCAATATTCAAGCAGGAAGCGAACAGCAACCTCTCAGGTGAAAGTCCATGGTTTGTTTGATCCATTCCACCTCCTCTCCCAACTGTCCTATAGGCACTTTCCAACTCCTTATATTGTAACTTAGTTACACTGTGGTATGATACTGTGAAAGATGCCTTTTTTGTGTCAGTGTCTATATATAGATCTAAGGCTGGCTGCACAAAACAACTTAAGTTAAGATTTTCCTTGAAGTCTTAGTTAAGGTTTCCTCATAATAAAATCAGTTGCACAAAACACCGTTAAGTCTTCTGCTTACAGTTTCTTTAAAATGTTCACTTAAGTATTAATGGTTTTCTCCTTGCCTTGGTCTTTTATACTTAAAGAATAACTTGACCGTTGCACAAAACACCTTAACAACCAAAGCAAGGTAAAAAAAAACAAAAAAAAAACCTTTATCTTAATTGCAACATGATCAAATTTATGGTGATAAAAAAAAATAACACACCCTGAGAAGAGTGTTCTGCGACCAGGAGAACCCAATGGATGCTTTAGATCTGACTGAATTAATTTTCATTGCAATTTCCTCTTACAATTGTTTTCTGTTTTCTGGTATTTGGGGATCAAATTAACTTTGTAGAATATGCTTTCTGTGATTGTATTCCTCCAGAAGTTTAATCCTTTCCTCCTCTGACCAATATGGTTTTTCTTTCTTTCTTCTTTTATTCTGCCATTTTTCCACCACCTACTATAAGCCAAGCAAACAATCTCCATGGAGACTTGTACCACTGTAAAATGTCTTTCAATACAGCAAATGAGTTAATGTTTTTTCTTAGCAAAGCAAACCTTTTAAGGGATTCTGTGCGACTGCAAAAGTCCCTAAGCTAAGGAGAAATTAAGCCTTAAGTGTCATACTTAAGGAGACAACTTAGGGTGTTTTGTGCAACAGGCCCCTGGAGATACATCCAGGTAACTACTAATGCTAATTGGCTTTGTGTCACTACTGAATAGGTAAGTATTTGCTTTTTTTTTTTTTTTTAATTATTTTAATTCACTGTGATGGAAAGAAACAGGAAGTCTTCTTGAACTTGCTTAATGTTGCTGTACACTGTACCATGTGAAGACCATGTACCATGGCATCAGACTCAGAGGAACAGAATGTGTTAAAGGGACGGTTCGTTAAATCAAAAATACACAGTTTCATTCTTACCTGTAGTGACATTTATCAATGTAGACTGCTATCTCTGCCAGGTGTAAGCCTAGAGGGAATAATGCATTTAGTCATGTATGTGTGATGGTGTGTCAGCCTGTCCGCTCACAACCCACTAGATCAATTAGCCTAATCATTTTGTATGCACATTTATCACAGTATGCCCGAAGACCTCTCATGGTTGCGGTGAATGACAATCGTTGAAAAACTGCCTACTCCTAACTCCTCTTAACCAGCCCGTAGAGGTGACAAGTTTTTTGGAAATCAGCCCGGCTAAAACAGACGGGCCTTACCCTCTGTTGCAGGCCACATTTTGATCTTCACTGTGGCTCAAAAACTGACATGCACAGAAAAGAAATCTAATTTCATCTGAATAAATTCTGACTAATTCTCTAGTGTATTTGACTCAGTAGAAAATTCTTTTCATTGACTATGTGCTCAAAGAAAACATTAGTTGTATAAAGCGACAATTGAAAAAAAAACCTGTGCTCGTTTCTCTGTGGCAAGTGAGGAAGGTTGAATGGACGAAGGCTGGCTGACAAATGCTCTTCTGCTTAAAACATGAACACTGTCCTTTGTGGTGTTTCAGGAAGGAAAACTGCCTCCGTTATACTGACATAACAGTTTAAAGTTTTCTCCATCAGCTTTGTATGATATCCTGGAATGAAGACAAGAAGAAATCACTTTGTCCATGTTTGTTTATTCCCCATGTCAAGCTTCACACATGTTCACACATTCCATCAGTAAAGTCTGTCCAATGACTCAAGGATTTCATGTACAGATTCCCTTCACCCACAGCTATGTAAAACAAAAAATGAATGTTCTCCTTATTGATTATGATCAAGATAATGGCAGTTCTATAACATCTCATAACAACCTTTCTTCTGCCAAACATGAATATAGATCTCTTAATAAATGTACACATGGAGAACAAAGTGTGTAGGATGAGAAACAAGAACATACAAACACATCAATGCTAATATTCAACAAACATTTCAAGCACTAAGAGTTCAGAAAAAAGTCAGTTCAGGAAAACAACACCATCATAAGCAGTGATAGCCTTCATGGCTACACAGACAAGACAAGGACAGCCCTGTCACTAGAGAAAAACAATATTGTCCATCTCTGCAAACCACGGATATGTTACATTTCTATGTTTCATACATAGCTAATATCAACATTTCGAAAGTAGCATAATTCTAAACACATGTTTATGAGCTGAGTTTTTGTACCTAACCCTAACCACATGTTACCCACACTGTCACAACATAAAATTACAAATTTAAACATTAACAGACATTAAGTTTTAACATATCTGCTACATATGAAACATACAAATTTGACAACATGTAGTTTGTACGGAGGTGCAAGACCAACATTTATTCTGGCAATTGGGTTGTACAGGAAGCATGGTTGGATCACTTAACAAGGCTTTCAGGCACAGGCCCAGAGGCCAAAAGTGTCAGGTGCCAGAGAAACACAACTACAAAAACAGGTAAAACAACCACAGAGAGACAGAAAATAACCTCCAAGAGACACAAAACCGCCGAAAGGAGATACCAAATGACTACACAGCAGCACAAAACGACCACAGGGACGCAAAATTACCTCAAAGACAAACAAACCGACAAAAAGATGCATAATGACTACAAAGAGCCAAAAAACTACCACAAAGTCTATGTATCTTGCTCTAATGTAGAAGAGGTGATTGGGCCTTTTGCATATCTGTGCTCAGGGGCCAGCAACTCATGAAAAAGATGTCAAAGTACCACCCATAATGTTTGATTGACAGCTGATCTCTGTGCAGTGCAGAAAAAAACAAAACAATTAGTTGTTAACAACAAACATGAAGACAAAATAAGAGCTTAACACAGAATTGAACCCGCTGTCCCTTTAATGACTTCTGTCTAATTGAGGTTACACAACTGGGCAGTGACGCCAGAGGAAAGTCCAAACCAGAATTCAACCCAAAGTCAAGCATAGAGAGGCTGAGTGAAAGAGGTCTGGACTCTGTGGAGGAGTGTCATGGTTTCAGAGACACTGTAGAAGGACAGAGTACCTGCACTGTGATCCAGGTACACTCCTACTCTGGAGGACTGAGGGCCTGAGACACGAGTGTGGACGTTGTTGTACCAAAAGTTATAACTGTTATTGTTGCAATATAACGCCCAAGACTTGTCATTGTATCCAAAACGACATTCATTCGAGCCCCCTGCTCTGCCGATATTCTTGTATGCGACTGCTACACAAACTCCTCCCCCGCTCCACTCCACCTCCCAGTAACAACGTCCAGTCAGACTCTCTTTGCTCAGGACCTGACAATATTTAGTGAATCTGTCTGGGTGACTAGAATAAGGCTGTGCTTCACTCGTTTTTGCTGCTTTTCTGTTCCCCTCAGATAATAACAGACGTGTGTATGCTGTGTTTGGATCCAGCGTGATTTCACATGAATACTTTAAGAATCCGGCTCTGGTCTTGGGCTCTGGCTGTGGCAGTAAAACATCCATTTCAGTCACAGTCAGTGAGATGTTTGTCCATTTCTCACTCAAGACTTCCTGCAGTTTATCTCTGACTTCTGACAAAGCCGCTGTCACATCCTCGAAGTAGTGCAGAGGACGGATGTTGATGTTGGATGAGTGTGTAGATTCACTGAGTGGTGACAGGGAGGGGTAGCTGTGTAGAAACTGGTTGAGATCCTCTGTGTGTGAAAGCTCCCTTAGCTCAGCGTCTTTCCTCTTCAGGTCAGTGATCTCCTGCTCCAGCTTCTCCTGAAGCTCTTTGACTCGACTTACTTCAGTCTTCTGCTGTGATCTGAGCTGCTGCTCCACATCAGAGCGTCTTTCCTCCATGAGACGGATCAGCTCAGTGAAGAGCTTGTCACTGTCCTCCACTGTTTTATCAGCAGAGCGATTGATAGCCTCCACCTCCTGCTGGAGCAGCTTCACATCTTTCTCTCTGTCCTGGATTCTCTGCTGGATGTTTTGTCGACTCACCTCCACCTCTCTCTGCCTCTCAGTCCTCTCTGCTGCAGCTGAGACTGTGTCGTGGCCCTTATGTCCCTCCACAGGGCAGAGATGACAGATACACTGCTGATCCGTACGGCAGAACATCGTCATCACCTCATCGTGACGAGAGCAGATGTTCTCTGGGAGCTTCATAGAGGGCTCCACCAGCTTGTGTTGATTTAATGGAGCTGAGTCATAATGAGGCTGGAGGTGTTTCTCACAGTAAGAGGCCGACAGACAGGGTGTGAGAGCTTTCATTTTTCTCCCCGCACAGGCATCCCAGGCCATATCTTTAGGTCCAGCATAACGGAGATCAGCAGGAGCAGCTTGGAGTCCAGTCTCCCTCAGTATGTCCACTAACACTGCTAATGTTGTGTTTTTCAGCAGGTTAGGCCTCGGTGCGAAAGTCTTCCTACAAAGAGGGCAGCTGTAGATTTTCTTCTCATCCTCTTCATCCCAGAAGCTTTTAATACAGTTCATGCAGTAGCTGTGTTCACAGGGAGTAGTCACCGGATCCTTCAGTTGATCCTGACAGATGAAACAAGAAATTGTGTCCTGCTGAACACCTTTCTGAGCCATTTCACTTCTCACTGACAACGACTGTCGTTGACAGTCTCGCTTTCTCAGAAGTGAAACTAGTTTGGCCTCTGTTCTACACAGGGCGTGTTTCTGTAGTCAATGCAGCCTATCAGCACTCGCTTTGCATCACCATGTTGATGACACCCATATTTACACTGTAGATCTGAAGGGGAGGGAACAGGGAAATCTACAGGTGGATCACTGTTTGAAAGCAGGAAGAAGAGGTAGTGTTTATCAAGCTTTTCATCATTCCATGATGGAGAGCAGCACTTTGAATTGGAACTTTGTTTCCTTATTTCAAATAAAGTCTTGGTTAAAAATGTGAAAACATTCAGGTTATTAATTGTAAAATTCTTCTTGACTACTCAGGGTTTGGTGATGGCTCCATATGTCCAACTCTTCCTCAAAGTCTGTTCAGTTTTATTTTAGTGGTTAAAAACAGCTCACTGACAACAGGAAGTTATCAAACTAAACTGTCATAAGATACTCCAATTGCTGTATAATAATTTACTTACAACTCTAATTATTTACTCTGAAGCATTTGTGACAAAACATTTCAATTTCAGAATATCATCCTAAAACCAAAACTGCATTTCAAGCATCAGATGAGTTTAAACAAATCAAATCGAGCAAATAAGAACTAGAAATGCTGCAGTGTAACAATGCATTACAAGTACAAATCTCACTGAGGTAACAGTTGAAATACTACAGTGATATACTACAAGTCTTAATCTCATGGCAGTAAAAATAGAAATACTACCTTGGTATAATCCATTTCAGGTACAAATCTTATTGAAGTAAAAGTAGAAATGCTAATAATAGCCAATTAATTCTTCAGTCCTGAAACAGAGGGCAAGGCCTCGAGATCTTGGCTTTATGTTGGAACACTTTGGATTTCTGAAAAAAAAAAAAAAAAGAGGGCTATTTTGACACTCAAACTGGTCATTCAATTACGCTGGGAGCTGAGGATGTAATACGATAAAAACGAAAACCAGAAAGTTCAGCAAACTGTCAGCTTATTCATTTTCCCGAGGAAATGTCACATCCACTCATAAAAGAGATAGTTGTTTCTTCTTCATTTTTACAAAACTCACATTAAGAACCATAGATCTTGAGATAAATTTGTTGGTGTGATAAATATGCACAATCTTGTAATGTATTTGTAATGAATTTTTAATGCTCCTCTTTTGAAAGACAGTGTGAAGCACATTTAAATGTTTTTGTCTGTACTCTTTGTGTTACATATTTTGCTATAATTCAATATCTCTGCCAAGTATAAACCTGGAGAGGATCACACGTTTGGTCGTGTGTGCATGATTGTATCTGTGAGAATGTAAGTGTGTGTATCTGTCTGTAGCTAATCCCACAAACTACTGGACCAATCAGCCTAATAATTTTGTGCGCCAATTAATGACTATACGCTGAAGGACCTCTTGTGGTTGTGCTGATTCAGAATATTTGGAAAATCAGTTTTATTGACTGTTTTATGCCGTCAATGACTGCTGACTCCAGGGTGGCAGTTGGTGGAAATTGTCTAAAAGCAACATGCCCCACTGTTGGATGCAAGCGCCATTTTGGCCTCTGTCATGGCTCAAAAACTGACATCCATAGAAAAGTTTGGTCTCATTTGAAACTGAAACATCTGCATATTAGTCCCATACCCAAATATGATATTGTCCACTAATGGGACAATACAAAAGATGAATAGATCACTATTTTTGCTATTGTCACTGCCATCTTGACTGTAAGGAAGCTGGGAGGGACAATTCCACTGGGTGCAGCTGCACCATGTATCGGCTGGGATCCAGTCTGGTTCTGTTGCTGAAGGGTGTTACACCACACTGGGAGCATGGAGCGTTTTGCCTGCCTGATTTTGAAGACATGCTAATTTTGTTGATTTGGTCACTTTTCCTTGATACTGGAACTTTTACCGTAAGTAAGTGAGCTATATAGTTACATTATTTCTTTATTTGTCTGTGGTAATGCTGTTTATTGTTGTTATTTCCTACTTTGTTGTCCTGTAGCCTACAGACAAAGTTAATACTGTTAAAAGTCCAGTTGTGAGCAACATAGATCAAAGGCCTGTGGCTGTGTTTTACATTAATTCTTTTGAATTACAAGAATTGTCAAAAATTGGCACAACCTTGCATCAATCTCCTAAAGAGTCAGATATTTTTCTCAGCAGTTGGTAGAGACCAAAACTGAGAGTGAACATTAGACTTTTTTCAGATGGCCAAAATCACGACTCCCAATGTTGCTCTCTGTCTAGATAAATCAAACACTGTTTGCTTGCATGTTAGCCACATCAACTTTATATATATTTATTTGTATTTTTCCTATTTTTTTGAGGCACCACAAAAGTGATTTTAAGGATTTTAGGGGCTGCAGATGTTAATTATATATTTCACACAGTGGTGACAGGGCGACGTGATCACTTACCTAGGGATCTGGGGCCCAGCTGATGTGTTAGCATTAATGTTTTTCAAGGAAGTGATTTATATTGATTAGTTAAACATTTACCAAATATATATCCAGACTCATGCCTGTGACCTTACTAATCCTCCACAGAGTCATTACAGCCACCATATACCTTTTTGACCTTTTCTCTTACAATACACAGAGTATTGATTTACAATAAGTTAACATGTTTGAGGAAACAGATGCTGGCTCCTAATTTAACAGAATATAGATCCCAGCGCTAGTTTGTGTCCACTGATGATGAGGAGTCGCATTAACCTTCACACTTTTATTTGACTATTTAAAGTCGTTTTTGCCTTACCAACTGAGACAGAGCAGTTCACAGCCCCACGTGTGAAATTGTTACAATTTTGGTCGTTTTCTCAACTAATTGAGAAATTGCCCATATGTCCTACTTTGTACCCTTGGGCAAGGCACTTAACCCTCCAACCTCCCTGCAGGGCCACAGAGCTGTCCGCAGCAATGCCAGCAGCAGATGGGTGAATGCTATGGAAATGAATCTGACCTACGAGAATGTGAATCTGATAATACTCTCACACAATCCAGTACACACACACACACATAACTGATGTTCACAGACCTGCAGCAGAGGCCGCCGGCCACCGGTCGGTGCATTATTTAGCCTAAAAGCTTGTTAAGAAGAGCTCACAACGGAGCTGTAATAAAAGATTGATGTGTAAAAAACAGTTTAGTTAGCCCGTGTTATGTAAAGCAATAAAAGAGCAGTTGAGAGATGGGCATGTAAGGGCAGAGAGGGAGAGACAGAGAGGGGAGTTAGGAGGAAATTTCAGCACAGATGCAGGACAAAAGGACAAACACCCCTAACAAGGAGGAGGAGAAATGAGAATGAGTGACAATGAAACACAAGATCAGAAAGAGACGAGGAGTCCTAGAAACCCAGGAAGAATGAAAGACAGAGAGTAAAAGAAAGAGTGAGAGACAGAGAGATCTCAGATGAATTAATCAAGTTCTCCTGAGGCATCAGCTAACATCTCCAGACGAGGCACAAGTTACAACCTCTCCAGACAAAAAACAAGTCAGCAGAACACAGTACATTATAGTGCAGAGACAAACAGCAGCTTGCTGCACATGGCAGCACAGAGCAGACCAGTATGAAACAAACCAGTATGGACCAGCAGGACAGTTGTCATCATGATACTCTCTATTGCATGATGCTGCTCTGGGGTTAAAATCATCTATCTCAAGAGACCACAACTTTAAGTAAAAGATGGTCAAATATGGTCGCCAAAGTTTTGTAAAAAAAAAACAAAAAACATATACACACAAGCTGATCATGAGTTTAGAAAACTTATGTCTTAGCTTTGGTTGGAAATCTTTGAATGGCTCCAGTCATTTAGTTATCATCATTACTGGTAGTAGTGTAATCAATATTTTAATGCCAACAATGGATCAAAAGATTATGAGGAATTGGTAACTGGTAAAAATGTAATAAGTAATGTAACTATTTTTTTAATTTCTTTGTCAAAGTAATAGAACTTATTACATTCAATTACTTTTAGATTACTTTTCTAACAAATGGTTTAAACTGGGCAATAAAGCTGAAAGAAGGCGTTCCTACACAGAGGAAAGATGCAAAACAACAGAATGAATGTTACATTTTACTATAAAATTTTTACTGAAAATCACATATATTCAGATGTAACTCCTTTAACTTTCATCACTAAGAATTTTAATGCTTGGGGATTTTAATGTGCCTGTAAATGACACCACAAACTCCTTTGCTAATAATTTTATAAATCTCAACGAATCTTTTCATTTTGTGCAACATGTCAATGGCCCGACACACATTAAGGGAAACACGCTGGACCTTGTTTTTACACTTGGTTTGGACATTGATTGTATCGTCTCTGAGGAGCTGCCCGTCACTGATCACAACTGCATCCTGTTTAATTTGTCTATTATTTCTGATTGTTCAACCAGCAAGCGTACAAAACTCACCCGTATGTTAAATAACTTCTCTGCTGAGAAATTCTCATTCGCTTTTAACAGTGTGGCGCAGCCTGTTAGTATTAATGTTGACGCTGACTCCCAAGTTTTAACTTTTAACTCACACTGCTCTGCTATTCTTGATAAGATTGCTCCTTTAAAGCCTCGAACTATCCCCGCAGCTAATCCCACTCCCTGGCTGAACGACGACATCCGCTGCCTACGTCATAAATGTCGGAGAGCTGAGCGCTTGTGGAAATCAAGCAAGCTTCATGTACAT
>NC_065525.1:12650627-12669679 GCF_006386435.1 Epinephelus moara
TGTCCAGATCTCATAAGTTCACGCACATCACTCCAGTCCTGGCATCCCTGCACTGGCTCCCTGTTAATTTCAGGATCCAGCACAAGATTCTAACCATCACTTACAGAGCCCTCCATGGTCAAGCACCTGCATACTTGACGGATCTGGTGTCCTTTCACTGTCCTGTCAGGTCACTGTGGTCTGCTGAAGGCCACCTACTTACTGTCCCTCACACAAGATTAAAGACGAAAGGTGATAGAGCCTTTAAGGCTGTTGCACCGAAATGGTGGAATGCACTGCCTCATGAGCTGAGAGCGGCCTCTTCCATGGACATTTTTAAAAAGCAGTTAAAAACACATCTGTTTAGGCTTGCGTTCCATTAATTGTCCATTGTATCATCTCTGTATTTCGCTGCACTTTACTTCTTTTGTTTTTGTTTGTTTTTGTGTATTTTGCATTGTTTCTGTTATTGTATTTTTTGTATTTTATCTTGTGAAGCACTTTGTGAGTCCTCTCTGTGAGAAGTGCTATATAAATAAATTTACTTACTTACTTACTTACTTTGTAATCACCAACATTTTGATTAGTAACTGTAATTTAATTAAACATTTTTCTCAGTAACTGTAACAGATTACAGTTACATTTCCTTTTTAATTTAATTACATGTAACTAGCTACTGCCCAGCACTGGTGCAATGTGAAAGGGGTCACTCATAATTATAAATCCACAATATCATCAACATCTTTCAGGTAGTTGTGTTGTATTTACTCTCATCTGGTCAACCAGCAGCAACAGGCAGTTGTTTCCAGTGACAAAGCCCCAATGAACCCACTGAACACTACTGGTTCAGCACCAAACAACACACAGACAACTATGTTAGTGACTAGCTGGTAAACACAGTAAAATATTTTGCCGCTAAACAGCTACATTTTTTAGTGAGGAGACCACACAGCTCAAAGGAAAATTAATATTGGATCAACATTTGCCAGGTGGACAGAAAAACGACTCAAAATGAATGATAATGTTGCTCTGGATGTGTTAATAGGCAACTGTTCGCTAACTCATTAGTCATAGCAACTTTATAAAGTGAATATGTCAATGATGTGTTAACAGCATGTTGTGCTGCCCCCAAGTGGCCAAAAAAAATCTGTACAGGTTCAAGGACTTCTTATTTATTATTTTTGTATGAACTGGTTCATATGACTTCAGTGGAGAAGAGAGCTGCTGTAGACGTTAAATTTTAGCATAATTTTCTTACACAACTGTAAACAGTGGCATCAGTATTACCTCCATGCAGCATCAGAAAGATTTTCTCAACTTTTTAACATCTCAACATGCATTTACACTACATAGACACTATATAGATCATTTGCCTCATCTTTGACACACCCAGGTCAAAGGTAAAAATGTGTTTAGTTTGTTCCGCTGCCCCCAAGTGGTCACAAAGCAAATGAGATGATTAATAACTACATGAGCAACACAAAGGTGGGGCTTGATTGAGGCACAGTGTATACCTTAATCCATTAGTTAATAAATAGAAATGCTATAAAGATGGGAAAAAGAGAAAGACAAGGATAAAATCCATATAGTAGCAGACATTCATATATACAAGTACACAAAGTGAGAAATAATATTAGTTTGAGCTAATGGGACCTAACAAATTGGGTAATCGTGACTGTTGCAGCATAGCAAATTACACATGTTGTGTTTTTTTTTCTTTTGGCGCAACATAAGATGTTTTCAACAAGACTTCCACCCCATACTACCACATAGGTTATTTGTTTCCTACCGTCTGATATGACTCTCAGGAGCATTTCCTAAATTGGCACCCCTAAAGGTTACCCTGGAAATCCAGAATTCTCGCGAGAGCACAATTTGAATTTGCTCAGCGACTCACTCTGGCAATCAGTAATGATGCTCATTACTCATGCCGTTGGAGCCGAGCTGCACCAATCACATCGGTGTATCTGATATAGGCGGGCCAGAGGCGAGCTAAACAGATGACGACAGCGCTGCGACGACGAAGTCCAGAATCAGTCAGTAAACATTGCAAGATGGCTATGGATGAACACCAGTTGTTTGAAACAGCTTTGGCCGCTACAATGAACGAGTTAGACTTGGCTTTTTCTCTAAAAGAGGAACAGAAGACGGCGCTCGAGTCTTTCCTTTGCAAGAAGGACGTTTTTGCTGTTTTGCTGACCGGATATGGCAAGAGTCTAATCTACCAGTTAATTCCGCTGGTAGCTAAGCTCTGGATACGTCACCCCGTGTATTGTTCTGATTGGTCGTAGTGTTATCCAATTGCATGCTTGGTGCCGCCCCTCGAGTTGGGCCATTTGCATTACTCATAGCCAGACCCTAAATCTTTGCATTACTCATAGCCAGACCCTAAATCTTTCTAGATTTGGGTCTGGATTTCCAGGCTACCTAAAGGTGGCAGAAGATCAACAAAAAAAGGATACATTAATCTCGCAGTTTTAAACATGTGGTTTATGTTGTGAAACTGTCACAGTTTGAGTGGACTTTGGCAACCAAACTACTTGATAAGGTTGAGGAAAAGATCATGGTTTGGGATAGAATAAGTATGTCTGTTGCGAATGTATGCTTAACGAAAACGTGCCGTATTCTGCATCTGAGCACTGATTCACATGTTATGGCAGGAGTTCAGCAAAGAAACTGTCACAGAGGACGATGCTGAGCATGTCGTGAAGATCTTTGTCCTCTGTGAAAGTGCAGCACATGACAGCCCCACTTCTGCTGATGTGTCCATCATCATCATCGAGGAAGTTGAGGTTGCTAGATTTGGGGCATGGAAGCGATGTGGGTGGTGATAACACTTAGTGAATGGTTACATATGTTGGAGTTCCCTCTCAAAGTCCTGAGAGAAAGTGTAAAGCTATGGCACTTTAAAGTGGTACTTTTGGAAAGTTGATTGGCCGTTTAATCTGAGATGCACTGAAGTGGATCGCTGCAAATGTTCTCTTCAAGCATTAAATGTTTTTTTAAAACTGTACCGGGATAAAGGGATCAACCAGAGTCCAAATGCCTTATTTTAAGAATGTGAGTGCCTTTACTAAGACAAAGCCTTTTACATATTTGTGGCAGCACTGATTTGGGTGCAGTGTTTTGTCTTATCTCTACTGTGCTGTATATGCTGGAGCAGTTGTAAGCTGTTACATTTGCACCAGTGTAGGGAAACACAATAAAGGTGCAGTTGTTTAAAAGAATCCTTAAGAAGCCTCATGTTAAGACAGTTTTATTGAATAAAAGGTACATAATAAAACACATGTATACAACAGCAATGGTGTCGAAGGGAGATAAAATGTATTATAATATTACTTTCTACAATTTGAACATTTTGAGACAAAATATAGTAAATGTAAGCTAAATATATTTATATTACGTGCCCACATGCACAAACACACACAGAGCAGAAATTATATCACTAGGGATGCACCGATTTATTGGCTGAACATCGGTATCGGCCAATTTTCGCCTTGTTGAGTGCCATCGGCCCATCGGCAAATAAGATGAGATTCACAAATGGCAGAGGCTGATGTTTTTCTGTCATGTCACATCAATTTTGCGCAGACTAAAAAGCAGGGCCCGAGACTAACTTCCACAAACTTAAATTAATGAGCAGGTACAAGAAGAATACAATGACAGATAGGCAGATAGGCTCTGTGACCTCACTGTTGTGTGACAAGAGGGCGAGTAGCAGCAAGCAACACGTTGTACTGGGGACAATAGAAAATGTGTTTGGAACAGTCAGAGATCTTCACCTCAAAGGATGCAGTAAAGTCACTTCATGTCAAACACACCCTATTGTTTCCCTGATAGTGCTACCACAAATCCGTGTTAAGGAGGAGAGCTAGTTGACATGAGCTGTTAGCAGTCGGTGGCCGCAACTAACAGCTCAACGGGGTTGCATTAAGTGACATTATGATGCATTCAAACTCTATTCAGTTAAGTGAGTATTGTGCAAAGGCAAATTTTGATGTTGTCGTGATGTGTTCGCTGTAATCTTGTAAAGTGTAGTCTTTGGTCAGAAACTTGCATAAATACAGCTGTTTGAAGCAGAAATTTGGTGATGTTTCCACAGCAATCTAAAATAGATTTTAGAGAGGGAATTATGATATAAAGGGTAAAACGGCTTTTGAAGCAGTTTTTAAAAAGATGTTTTTCATGTGAAAGGTTATATTAAAGGTTGTTTCATAAATTTGGATGACTGAATTTGCTTATTCAAAGGTAGTGTAATGAAGGACTGAATAACTTTAAAACAGTTCAGTTATTTTTTTAATAGTTTAGAATTTTTTTGCTTCCTTGGTACAAAAGGAGGAATAAATAACAACAAAAGTAAACTAAACAACAATAAAGACATTGGTATCTGTATTAACTATTGGCCAAATTGTTATTTTAAACATTAGTATCAGCCCAGAATTTCAAAATCAGTGCATCCCTAGATGTCACATTGAACTCAGGAACATTCTGATCGGGACATTCCATGTTCAGGTACTAGGCTAACTGTAGAGGCCGGCTATTGTCAGTCACACATTAATCTGTCTGAGAGAGTATTGACAGTTTCATGCAAACATCCATTTAAATATCCCCTTGGGTATAAGAACAGTAGAGATTTAAGTGATTTCTATTTTGCCATGAATGTCACCAGACGAGGAGGTAGCCGATGGACATAGGCTCCAAACGGCTAAAAACGGCTAAAGTCAAGGTTGACGTGGACAGACTGGGACGCTTACAGCTCGACTCCATCCCTTCACCTCGACCCCCAGCCGCTCCTAAAAACACCCCATGGAGACACCTTTGGTCCCCACCCCTCCAGCAGTTCCCTACACCCAGAAAGGAGGAGTTCGATGCAGGATGTTCCTGGGTCCTGCAAAAGCTGCTGGAGCAGGTAAGTTCGCACATCCTGAATAACTGTAGTAGAATCTGTTAACTTTACTCATGGCTTTCTTTTAGCTTTGTGTACAGAACTGTAGCACCTACGGCAAGAACAATGTTTCGAATGAAAAGGATTTTGTTGTTTACCAGGCAAGAAGACAGCCCTAGACTGCAGTCCTCAGGCTCCAAAAGACAGAGAGGTCAAAAAGATGGAGCTGCAGCCATTAATCAACCCAGTGGAGAGTCAGTCTGACTGCTTCAAGATTCTCTCTTCAGATGACTGGTAAGACACTGACACTGGAGAGCAGTCTGTTGTACCGGTGCAATGCATGCTTGATTTTATGTCAGTCATGTTGCAACTAGTTAGTCTGACATGAAACCTGTCAGTTTCATGTCAGTACACTGTGCCAGAAACTTTTCTATTGAACATCTGTGAGGAGCCAGTAAATCTCATCAAATGTGACTGTGATCAGTTAATTATTCTTTACATTTAAACATACAGGATGAAGGAAATTGACAACCTGAAAATCATCCAAGCTCTGGCACAACATCACTCAGAGATCCTGAAGACCAAACTACATGAAGTGTGTTTGGTTCTTATTGGGCAGGTATTATACACACTTTCCTCTTTGTGTCTTTATTTCCCTCTTTTTATTTCATGCATTTTCATTTGCCGGCATCTGTCTATGAGTATGCAAGCTAAATCTTGACTGATGATGTTTATTCTCACGATACAAGTGAAAAACCTGCGCTCTGCAGTGGCCTGGGCAGCCATGAACACTGTAGCTGAGCTGTATGATCACCTCCAGATGACCATGGACCCAGAGGTGGAGGGAACAGGCCAAGCCTTTCTGCTGAAACTGGCATCATCTACAAACAACTTTATTCAGCAGCAGGCCAATATTGCACTGGATGTCATGGTGGCAAACTGCAGCCATGGTTGCATCCTGAGCGCTCTGCTGAACACAGGGCTGAGGTAAGAGAGACGCTGGATGCTTAATTCGTTTTACCAGCAGAATCATTCAAAAGAAATTCAATAGGATAATAGAACATAGTAAGTAGATTTATTTGTTTCATAACCCCCTGTGTTTGTCCCTCCTCAGCCACCGTTGTGTTGCAGTGAGAGGCAGCATGGCACAACATCTGCACCAGCTGGCTGACAGCCTCAGAGCAGCACGTGTCTTGGCAGCAGGAAGGACGTTCACTGAATGTTTCCTTCTTGTTGTCTCTAAGATGTGCGTTGATGGTGCACCAGAAGTAAGGTGAGTTATCAACATTTTGCACAATCTTCTGATTTGCAGCGCTCGCATCTTTGTTGAATGTTTTCACAGTCTTAATTTTATTTTTCTGAACTTTAAGCTAATTGAGAAACGTATTCATCCACAGGCACCATGGACAAATAGTCCTTCTGGAACTGGCCAGAAGGACTTCCTGAACCTCTGGAACAAGATCGATCTAGACAACGAAAGAAGATCATCCCTGGACAAAGACTTAAAGAAGGCCAAATAAAATGGAGATCCGCAATATTACATATATATTGTTATATTACTGTTGTAATTGTTGTTAGAAAAATGCTAAAATCAAAATGCAGTACTGAGAACACAGGACAAACTACACATAACTGTATAATCCTTAATTTCCAAAGATCAATGTCTACATCTTTAACAAGTCAATTTTATATTGAAATTATAACTCAATATTAGTTTACAATCTGTAATTTTGTCATTGTGTTTGTATTGTAATTTTACTATGTTGTTTTATTCTGTACACAAGACGTCTATCGTAGGAGAGGGATCTCTCCGCTGTTGCCTCATCCAAATCGAGAGTCTAAGGACAGAGGATTTTGCTGTAAGGACTGTAAAGCCTCTTGGGGCAAAGTTGTGTTTTTGTTCTGTATAAACAAAACTGACTTGACTGAATTGGCCTCAGTAAAGTAGAATGGATCTAAACTTCATGTGGATACATGTGAGTGTTGAAAATAGATGTAATAAAGTTGTTGATGAAAATGCAAAATAAAAAATACTTTGACAGGAAAAGGAACTACTGAGAATTTAAGGGCTACAGCTTCTGTGTGGTGCAGATAAACAAAATGTATTGTAATGATAGCAGTAAAGGTTGTCAGAATGCTGCAAAATAATGACTCATTCATTCATCCATTTATTCTCCGTAACTGCTTATCCTGTTGATGGTTGCAGGGGGGCTGGAGCCTATCCCAGCTGACATTGGGTGAGAGGCATTGGACAGATATGTATTCACACTCACATTCACACCTACAGGCAATTTAGAGTCACAAATGAACCTACCATGCATGTCGTCGTATTGTGAGAGGAAGCCGGAGTACCCTGAGAAGGCCCACGCTGACATGGGGAGAACATTCAGGCCATATCCACACGAAGACGGAACCGATTTCATTTTTTAAAAGTTTTCCATAAACACGGAATCGTCTCAAGATATGTGTACGTAAACATGAAGCCACTGAAACGCTGTAGTATATATGCAAGGCCTGTAAGTGGCGCTGCAACGCTGCCACAAAGTACACCAAAAACAGAGAATAAGAAATGGAGCACGCGCATAAAACTTGTGCGAGTATGTGTATGGACTGATGACGAGGTAGAGCTGTAGTAGGTAGGGTCAGCAGTAGCTTCTACAGCACAAACGCAACCACTGCGTAGTCAGCCATTGTTGTTGTGGCGCCTTTACGCCTAGCGCATGCGAGTTAAAGAAGAGGTGGGGTTATGGTGTCATCGCTTCAGAAAAGAGGCGTACTGTGTTGTAAATACAGAAAGTTGGCATATTTGGGCTCCTAAAAGGCTGGTTCCGTGTTTACGAAAGGTTTATACGACAAAAAAACCTTGCGGATACACCTAATCTCGTCTCCGTGTGGACATGGCCTCAGACTCCACACAGAAGGGCTCCCCCACCCTGGGGTTGAACGAGGAACCCTCTTGCTGCGAGGCAACAATGCTTACCACTGCCCCACTGTGAAAAAGGAACGACTAAGGATTTAAGGGCTACAGCTGCTGTGTGATTCAGATATACAGAATGTGATGTGATGATAGCATTAAAGGTTGTCAGGATGCTGCAAACGAATGACTGATTAAACATAATTCAACAGAGAGAATCAGTTTAACATTTAAGGAAGTCAAGGAGAAAAACTGTAATTTTGTAGACTAAACTTCAACCAGTGTCAAGAGCAGTTGCCAAATACAGAAAATGCTGGTAATTTTAGTGAGAAATAGTTGGTGATTAATAGATCAATCTGCAGGGATGAGGATACATTCAAAGCCGGGAGAAGAAATGAACAAAAGATGCATTTCAGCTGCTCAGAGCAAGTGACAAACACTATCTGTATAGTAGGCTAAGGTCATCCAGATGTAACATGATCGATTGTATGACTGTTGGAAACCTTTTAGTATATTATTTAGGTGAGGTTAGACCCCCCCCCCCCCCAAAAAAAATACATATAGTTGTACAGCTACACAAATGCCCCGCAATGAAAAATGAGGCCAACGCGGAAGTCCTAAAAACTGCAGCTGTAATAGCCCCTGGGAGGCTGACTTCAAAAGTGTTTGATTTAGTTTAGTTCAGTTGTTTTCACATAAGCAATAAAAAGTAGTAGCCTATACATTTTGCCTTGTCAGCAGAAGGAGATACTGTTAACATTAATGATGGCAGTAGTGCCCTGATGAGATTTTCAAAACCTATGCTGTGTCTCAAATCGCGTACTTCTGTACTTACACTTAATATTTTGAGTGCATACGTGCGTTCACACTGAGAAGTATGGAAAAATCAATGCAGTGCACTCTGAGTACCCGGATGGTGCACTCAAAATGGTCAAGAAGTTGAGTGTGGAACTATGGACACTTCTCGCCCTCAATGGTCACCATCTTGGCTATGTAGCAGAAGGGGAGGGACCACTTTTCAAACAGGAAATGGCGGCCGAGGACTGTGCGACCGTGAACATCGCTGCATTGTACAAATACATGTGTTTTTTGCACTAAGCACCACTATACTGTTGTCGGGTATAAGCCAGCAGTATGTTTATTGGGTTAATTTAGCAGTCTGTAATGATTTGGTGCTGCGAATGATAACGCGAGTGCTAATGCTAGTTTGCTAACTAGCTAATTTGCAGTCGTCATTTCCAGTGAGCACACAACGGCTGTGTTTGGTTTGAGACAACACTACCCTGTCGAAATCCGCGCACTACACCAATAAGTACATAGTGCACATAGTATACTACATGTAAGTGTACTAATGGAAGTATGTGATTTGAGACACAGCATCAGACTGTACAATGGACATAGCCACGGTGACATCAGTTGTTGGTTTGTGACCTCCTGTTCTGAAGGCACGAGTTTGGCACTTTGTGCCTATCTTGGATTTTGGAGCCAGAATTGACCATATTTGGATGAGTGTGTGGAGCTAACCCTACGCTCTTTGCTAGCTTATTTAGTAAGGCACATCTACAGCGATGGTTAACTGTGATAATAGCTTACTTATTATGGTAATGCTAATTTGTGCTAGCAAAAGCCAGGCTTAAAACTATTAAAATAAATTAACATAAGGACAAACGGAATATATTATATTTGACTCCTTAGAGTGTCTTTTAGTACAAGCAAATGATTGGCAAGACTTTTTTAGCCAACCAAAACGTTACAATTATCTTACGTGAACTGAAATCACAAACAAATAAATAAAAAAACAAATAGCAACAGCTATGGCTACACTTATGCTCTGGGGTTACACCATAGTTTCATTACCTTACTTCCGTTAACTCCTTGCCGTTGTAGCAACTTGTCAACGGACAGCACTTACCTGTCACTCAAAGTGGCCACACCCTTAATACATAAATTAAAGCTTTAATAATATTTAAACAAGTTAGTTCCATGAAAATTCACCCCCTTAGCTACTGAGACCGAAGTTGTTTTTTTGTACTCTGCTGTAAAGTTGGGCGTTTTAACATGGGGGTCCATGGAGATTGACTCACTCTTGGAGCCAGCCTCAAGTGGCCGTTCAAGGAGCTACAGTTTTTGGCACTTTCATATTGGTGCCATTTTTCAGCCCCAGAGGATGCTGCTTAATTTTAATGAGCCAGCAATGGAGACTGTACTACAAAGCTAACAGAGCTATAGTAAGGGCTTGGAACTGGTGAGGTTAAATTAGACAGTTGCATTGTTAGTGTTATTAATTGCACCTGTGCTTTTCCTGCAATCACTGGCCAAAATATCTGCTTTGAAAAAGGCATATTACTGATCTAAAGCAATTTTCAGGTCTCCAGAATTATGACAAATTGTCATAATTATTGTTATTATTGACCATGTTATTGTTGTTCTCTTTCATTTCTTTCCTCCCACTCTCCACCCTCCACTTCCTCCCTCCCGCTCTGTCTAAAGTCAGAGGAAATGAACCGTGTAGTCCCATTGATCCAGCAGCTCACACATGCATGCATACACGGAGAAAAACGCAGCCACTCCCACACACACCGCGCTCCCCTGTGAAGAAGACAAAGTGGGAGGTATATTGTGGTGGACGGAGCCACTGACCTCCTTGTTGAGTTAATGAGCTTTTATTGACTTCAGCACCTGAAGCTGCAGCTATAACTTATCACTGTTAGCACCTCACTCCCCAGACGCACTACACACAGGGGAGCGCACACACACACACACACACACACACACACACACACACACACACATATATATATATACACTGTGAGTGTGTGTGTGTGTGTGTGTGTGTGTGTGTGTGTGTGTGGGTGTGTGTAAAGATCCATGGAGACACAGGAACACACAAACCGTCAGCTTTCAGTGTGTGAACCCACAGCGTCTCCCGGGATACAAAAACACAGAGGAACTCACAAGTAAGCTTTAAACATGTTTCATAGCTTGTGATCTCAATTTACTGCTCACTATACTGTAGAGTAAACAGAGCTGTGTCTGTTATATAGGAAGAAGTGAATTTAGTGAGGAAAGGAGCAGCAGACTTGTCGCAGTAAGAAGACACAGGTGCTACTAATAACATTAACAATGTCTCTGATCTGTCCCAGTAAATCTGTAGAATTCTAGAATTACTGTGTCGTGGTTGTATGCCTCATCAACAAGTCAAGTTGCAGTTTACATCTATTTCTGTTCAGACTCATATGTAGCCATGACAGTTGACAATGATTCAGATATGTTGCTGCAAAGAAGCTAAAATTCAACACCTTTACACTCATCTTCAACCCAGAAGCGAGACAAAGAGAGGGAAAGAGGTGTAAGGTGGACTATTGCATACAGTGTTTCTCTATAGGCCTAAGTATTAATAACTTACTCTGAACATTGTCACTTTTTGACCCAACCACCAGAACCAGTCATTTTTCTGTAACGTTACAAGTGAATTTAAAAAAGAGAAAGTAAGCCCACAGCATGTGATATTGATCAGTGATGGTGGCAAATCTTCACAATGGCGGCAACAAACTTGGCTGCTAAAAAAGGTAACTCCTCGCCCATCTGGCGGCCTTCAGTTCATCTAGTACAGGAGTCTTCAATGTTTTTCAGGCCAAGGTCCCCTTAGCTGAATGAGAGATGGAGCAGGGACCCCCTGCTGCATGTATTGCATCAAACTGAGTTGCACTTGAGATAATTCTCTGAATATTTTCAGGTCTTGTCTTGTGAGAGCGTGCCTATAACTGCTGAGTCAGCAGTAGTTGTAGCATGACGAGGTGCGTTCTCAACTTCCGCACAAGGATTCATGAGTAACAGTTAGCCTATCATTAATGTTGTGTGCTTTGGTGATTAATTTGATTAATGTTGTTTTTATGATTAGGTCGGGCTCAGTGGTCAATGACTGACAGCAATCCGTGATGGACATCATTCATCAGCCCAAACCTAGTGGGCACCCAAGATTAGTGTTACCAATTCAGTATCTGACCAAATGTGAAACAATCTCCCCTTCTGTTCAAGATGACACAGTGAAGTCGACCATTGACCTTTTGGATAAAACATGTCATCATTTCATCCAATTTTATTAGTGAATATATTCATCAGTAATGGCCAAAAATATGTTTTTGAGCTCACAGTGACACTTGACCTTTGACCATCAAATTCTCATTACTTTATCATTGACTCCAAGTGGACGTTCATGCCAGATTTGGGGAAATTCCTTCAAGGCATTCTTGAGATAACATGTTCATAAGAATGAGACGGACAGACGGACGGACAAGCCGAAAACATTATAATAAACATTATTATTAATTAACATAATGCCTCCAGCCACAGCCGTTGCTGGTGTGGAGGCATGGAAAGGAAGGAAGGAAGGAAGGAAGGAAGGAAAATATTCTTTGTCTGAATTCATCATTAAACTTTAAATTCTGTTGACATAAAATTTGTTTGTGTGAGCTGGAATTTCAAATTTTTGTGTTTCTAGTAGCCAATAAATGCAAAGTCAGTCTTTACAGCCATGATACAGGATCCTGACTGGCTTCAAGATTCTTGTCATTTTTCATTATTATATTAAATATCTTTAAATATTTGGCTTTTGCTCATGCCATTAAGTATTTTTTGTCGAAATGGACTGCATTACACTTAAAGCTGTTTCTAATATTCCATTCGCCTCCATCACGAGAAACAAAACATTCAATGCACTTATAAATAAATTATATCCCATGGTGAAAACATCACACACTATAGCCTGAAATATTGATTAAAACCAGTATGACCAAAAAAGAAGAAAAAAAAAAAAAGGGACTTATTGCAGGTCACTCTCTGAAAATGTATCTTTTCAAGAAAGACCTTGCTAAGAGGCAGCATCAACACAAACATAATGGTGGAAGGAAAACAACAGTGCACATTCAAGATCTTTGGTTTACATGGCAACAAACACAGGACTAACAGCGTACCCCTGCTGAACGAAACGAGCTCCACTGTTCATCCCCGCAGTGATTCTTTTCCCCCAGACCGGAGTCATCATCCTTACACGTCAATTCAAGTGATGTCACTTTTATTCATGTGGTCCATCACAAATCATCTCTCACACGACAGCAGCTCAGTTTAAAAATGATCTGTTTAAACATTGTGTGTTTTAGTGAGGATTTATGATTGGGATGATCATATCTTTCTCATTATAGTAGGCTAAGAACATAACAGTTTTGAATTTGCTGTCACTGAAATTAAGTCAAATTCAAATCTTTCATCACTAAAAGATGAAAGATGTTCTCTTTGTAGCTGACTCCTTGGGTCTGAACCTGCACCTCTATTCCCTTTAGGCCACATACACAAATACACACACACTGACACACAAACAGGAAGCTACCATCCTCTGGCTGAAAAACACCTCAAATGTACGCAGTATGGAAATCTAACCTTCCCATTCCAGTCCCAGGGGCTGAATGTGTTGTGTGTTATGTCTCTATAAAGAGCCTGATGTACATGTGTGTGTATGAATTTCTGCACAAGAATCAAAGTAGATCCTTTTAAATTTTGTTACTCAACTCACAGTAAATAATTAGGTCTGTTTGTGCGTGTGTGTGATGCTGTTGTGTGATAACCTGAGGATGTGTTGATAAATGTGTTAATTTCCATACACATTTACATTTCAGAGCACTGAGTGATTAGGAGTGAACCTGTGGCTGTGCCACGTTATCAACGCATTTGCATATGTGTGTATTTACAGGCATGTGTATGTCTCCGAGCAGTGCCGCACTCAGGCTGACTGAAGGGCAAGGGCAAAGAATAAAGTAAACTGGGCACCAGCTGCATTCAGTTTAATTTAAAACACTCTGTTTGTCCCTTGAGGGGCAATTTGCAGAGGCATGAAGAGTAGGTCACACGATATATGAATTTAAAAAAAAAAAAATACATAAAAGCGCATGGGTAACTGTAATGCATGCATTCATTTCTAGCATGTTGGGCAGCCTTTATGGCACTGCATCATGTTTCCTCAGTTTTAGGGCCAACCTGGAGGGAACTTTGGTATTAACATTTAGGCACTAACGTAATGTGACTTTTTGTATATCTTATGTTATCTTAGCATCTTTTAATGTATTATGATCTGTCATATAGCCTGAGGATAGAGGCTTAAACTATGATCTTTAAGATTTTCATGTTAACTTTCTTTACACTATGTCAAAGCTGTATTAAGTAACTGCTTATGAAAATGGTACATTTCCTACTGGCACTGCTTCACATTAAAAGCTTTCACATGGTGAAACCACAGGGTGGATTTTAATGTGAAGCAGTCGCAGAAAAGGCTACGTAGCTAGCTGTCAACATCATTAGACGCTGATATCTGAATTTAGGCTGTGAAATCGGGTGACCGAAATTCAATGTCAGGACAAAGTGTAATGCCAACGTCAAAATCATTTAAATACCAAAGACCAAAATCCATTGCCTTCTAAATGTCTTATGCCAACCTCAATTTGTTGTAGAATAACAACATTTATTTGTAAGGTATGAAGAAAAAAAAAAAACAGGATCTGCAAAATGTCATAATTTTAACATCCATGCAATGTGAAATTGTTACGTTATTAGACATTTAAAATATTGCCAACCTGATTTTCATTCCAACCCAAATTTAACATCTGTTTGACATCAGAGTCCAACGTCTTTCTGAACTCATATTGAAGTCAGCTGGGTATGTGTCGCAGAGGTTAGATCACTCAGAAATCCCTCATCAAAAATAAACCTGCAAAACCAGAAAACGTTAATTGTTAGATAATGATTATCTTGGGGTTTTTTTCTTTGGTCAGTGGATCAGTTTGTAATATTGGGAGTAATGGAACAGACACCAGGCTGCACACCACTAATTCCTCAGCAAGATAACTTACTTTGATATGACCTGCTGTTGAGTGGAAAACCATTTGTAATGTGCACATCATTAAATTAGACAGCAGCTGCTAATGGCATGATGGGAAAGGCCAATTACTGACTGACTTCTCTATTACAATAATGTGAGTTTGTTTGGCTGCACTGTAAACAGATACACCAGTTACTCTTCTGTATTTCTGACAGAAGGAGTGTTTTCCGAGTATTAAACCTCACTTGCTTTTCGTCTGAGGACTTTGATATATAGCCAGTGTAAGGGCTTGGTCACACCAGCATTTACAACTTCATCCTGACATCAATTAATTTCAATGGAATAGCCAGTTAATTTGCTCACAAAAGTGAAGTCGTTCACCAGTTAAACTTGTGACCTGTTGTGGGCTATTACTCCTGTTATTCTCTGCACACTTGGGGATTACAGAAGTTCCTGGTGCTCAGCTTCTGGCCTGCTCAGGAGGTGATACTAATCCTAAATTCCAGGTACATTTGCTGCTCAAGCAGGTGTGTCACATCATGACAGCAAAGACTACTACAACAAATACATAACAAACACCATTTTACTACCGCAACTACAACGACTCTGATTTAAAAAAAAAATGAGTGAGAATAAAAGAACATGATTATAATGACCTAATGAGCATTTGGAGAAGAAGATGCCATTTAGATGGAGCTGGAATCAGCTATAGGAAATTAAAATGTGTAGCAGAGGATATTGCAGTTCTTTTACAGACCTGAGGATGTTCAAAAGGTGCACAGAGGAAATGAAGAAACTCAAACAAGATTATGTAAAAATCAAGGACCAGACTTCTCTTACTGGTACCTATTTCTAAAGCATTTTTGTATTTGAAACACAAAGCAAAAGAACTGAGTGCCAAAGCCTCACAAGTTCTTAGAGGTTTAGGTTATGAAAAGGTCATGAGTTGTTAAGATCCTGTCATCCAAAACAACTATATGTGTCTAAATGTTTGTGTAGGTTGCCTCAGCTGTGAACAACTCAGGCAGGCAGACAAATGTGTCTTCCTCAACCTTCACGTCTTTGATGGCTTTGGTTTGATTTTCCCGTTGGCTTGCTTTTCTCTTTTCTTTGACTGCATCTGCTTTATCTCCTCTGTCTGGTGTCTGAAGGAGTCTGCGGTCGATCGTGTTCTTTCTTCGTCTCTAAGCCACAAAGCCCTCTGCCCCGCAGCCACAAACCTGAGCTCTGTCCACTTTACCTTCCCCTCCATCCCACAGACACACGCGTTCATGCATGCAAGCACACACAACCAAACACACATAGGTACGCAGGGGCAGGTGCAGGCCTGCATATGTGCTCATCCGCTGAGGCATGCGCATCTTTTTTTAATGCTCGTGTCACTTCACATCCTCGCAGGTTGAGCACATTTATTCAAACAACTTCCTCTCTCATCTGTCGCAGGATGCAGACAAACAAAAACACAAGAACAGGACTTTAGATTAACTGAACTGTTTGGGAAGCAGCAGAATGCTGAATGCAAATCGGTTTCATGAATCATCTAAGCAGAATTGTTTCAATGCGGACGAAAATACGGCTATTTGCTTTCTTTCCCAGAATAAGATGAGAGGATTGATATCAATCTTATTTCTTTGTGACGTATAGAGCCAAGGTAGCTTCAGCTTCATACACAACTATACATAACAACACAGTTTTGTGACAGAACTTTTACTTCAGATATTTTATAAGGGTCAAGAGATGTGACAGTTAACTTAGTGCTGAGCGGTTTGACCAAAACATTTGTATCACAGTATATTAAAACCTTCATAAAGGTTACTTGACTGCCAGGACTTCATAGAAAACAAAACATGTCAATGTCATCATACTCGGGGACTCATAAATTTCTAAATCCACAATTTTGATGAGACCTTTGATTTTAATATCACAATTGAGTTTAATATTGGTTTAACGACAGAGCCTCTCCCAGCTGTTAATAGACTGCTTTACGTGCCAGTAAGTGAGCTGTACCCAGCATGCAGTTCAGCAGTGTTACTTTGTAAATGTACAAGTATTTGTGTTACACATCGTTTTGTGCCGTGGTGTTTTGCCATGTTGGAGAGTTAGTTGTGGGTTCTTAATTGTTTTTGTTACGTGTGGCCCTGCATTGTACTGTGTGTATTGTGCACCCCAGTGGGTGTGGTTGTCTTTACACGACTCTTCTTCTCTCTCTCCCTCTCTTTCCCCCTCGAGCTTCCTCTCTGTCACTCCTCCATACCTGTCTCTCTCTATAGGAGTGCAGCATCTGAGAGCAATTGGGAGGAGAGGATAAAAGGAGCTGAGGCGCAGAGTGCGGGAGATACACCGAGACACACAGCGACATATGCCCGCAGCAGCAGCACTGGAGTAGTGGGGGAATGGTTTTCTTCCCATTTCATTCCCAGCATGTATTAAGTTATTAGGCTTTGCTACTTAAGTTTGTTATTTTAGTCTGGGTTTAAGGTTAGCGGTAGTTCAGTTAAGTTGGTTAAGTTCAGTTCAGTTGAGGTAGTTAGGGGGATGAGTGGTTGGCCCAGCGACTTCCCCATCTTTTGTTTCTTTCGGCTGGGATCTCCAGCCCTTTTGTTTCCTCTCTTGGGTTAAAAGTATTGTTCCGTTTTTGTTAAAAAATAAAACTTTGTTTGCCTTTTTCCCCCTGCAAACTGTGTCTGGCATCTATTCATATGTTCCGGCCTGTAGTTGAGCCTTTGTCTGTTTAGAGAGTTAACTTTATAGAGGGTTATAAAGTTTACCCTTGGTAAGAAGGGTCTGCCATGGGGCACAGTGTATTTTACTGTCTGTTGAAGAGTTGCAGCAGTTGTTTCAGCTTTGCATCACTATGGTGGGATATGAAAAATTCATTTTGTACGGTAAAGTACAGCCAGTATACTGGATCAACCTGTATACCGTCCAGCACTAAGTAAACTGAACAAATGCTGCAGAACATACAGAAAGGGACTTGTCATCTTTCCTCACCCTCACCCCACTGAGCTCAGTGCGTAGTGTGTGTAGTAGAGGTAGAGAGCGAGAAAGAGAAAGTGATGGATGCGCTCAGAGCAGGTGTTGGCAATCAGAGCAAAGAGGAAATTAGTGGTAAAGCTGTCAAATGGTAGTAAATGTACAGTGCAGTTTGTCCATGAAAGAACACTGCAGCTCTAAAGAACCAAGTAAAGTTTCTGTACCTTGCCTCTGAACTGCAGGGTGACGCCTTATGAAGTGGTGGCTTGTCCTTCACCTGACCTACCAATCAACCATCTGCGGCAATTTTTACATACCTTTTTATTTCTTCAATTTAGAGCAAAATTGTAGGAATAATTAAATTTGTCAGTTATTGCATACAGTTACATGATTTAGGATATTTTCCGGTCTCAACACACAGCTGATATGACTTCATCACAGCATACCCACTACAATGAACTAGACCAAACCACTGAGTCTGCCTGTCCTCAAAAACAGAGAGAGTGGGAGAGAAACACCTTACAACACATTTGAAAGCTCACTAATTATCACAGTGTATCTCATTTGTTTTGTCTGTGCATATTTTTGAACTTTAGACAGAGCCAGGCTATCTGCTATCCACTGCTTCCAGTCTTATTGCTGAACTAAGCTAACCACATTCTGACTGAAGTTTGTGCTCAATGCACATGAAATCGATGCTGTCTCGCAATCCATAAAAAAAAAACTTTTTTTCCCAAAGTTTTTTGATTTGTGAAAGCTAAAGCAAAATGAAAGATTTCAATGAGGTGAATACATCTGATAAAATCTCTGCATTCACAACACAATGCTAAAGTTCAAGAAGGCCAAAAGGACTGCATGAAGAAATGTAGGCTCTGTGCCCATTATCTGAGCATTTAAAAATAAATTAGTTAGTTTAAAGGTTGTGAGTGCTGCACTAATTCTTTTTTACTGGTCTAAATTTGTTATGCAGTTCCTAGTTCAATTTTCCTGATGTCTAAATTCATAGAAAACTCAAAAAAATAAAATAAATAAAACACAGGCGTTCTCTCTTTAATGTCATTAGATGCTCTGAGATTCCCTTTTTTCCAAACATTTTACCAAGATGAAGACTGTAATAACTTGGTATTGAATATCTGCATTGGACCTTACTGTGTATAGCCTTGATTTCTCCCTGTTTCAAAGAAGTGAAATAGTTCTCGCTTGAACTGCAGAAGCACTGACCAAAGAAACTGCAAAGAATATTTTAAAATAGCAAGCTGCACAAATCAGTATTTTTATCTTGTGAAAGTGGGCGCTTGTTGTGACAAACCCACAGAGAATTACAACCTAACTGCAGTTCTCCTCAGCTCTGCGAAAATGTTTCTTTTAGCTCATTGTTTTGGTTTTTATGGCCAGCAACATCATCTCTTCAATCGACATACGCTTCAGAGCAA
>NC_065525.1:12670179-12680526 GCF_006386435.1 Epinephelus moara
CGCGACTTTCAATAAAAATGACTATTAGAGGAATAATCACTGAATGTAAATACATTGAAAGGCTATTGCTGATTAAATGCTGACCATAAATAGTACAACAAATGGGGTTTGATTTCATGACAATGTCAGATTATAACATTAAAGTAGCTACATTTGGTATTTGTAAAATAAAAATGAATCAAATAATAATGTGAAAACAGTGGGATGACATGAAAGAGCTTGTAGTGATGAAACTATAGAGATTTAGACCTTTGGCTTTATACTGAGTTTCAGCTCTTTGTTTCGCCGTCTGGCCCGCAACTTTACTCTTCTGGCTCACTCTCAACGCTCACATAAAGTTTTCGGGCAGTTGCTTATTCATGTGTTGCTTAAACAAGCGACTGTTTGCAAACAAGTTTGCCATATCAGCTTAAAGGTACTATCTCAATGTTGTGTTCATAACTTAATCCTGCTGCCCTCAAGTTGCCAAAAAAAGTTTCTTCTTGCAGATTTAACCAGAATGAATATATGCCATAATTGCAATATTTTACTGAACTTACGTATTGTATAGTTTCCATGCAGGAGGATTTTTTTTTATATTCTTTCAGACTTTCAATCCCCAGTGTGTAGAGCTCCAATGCAAAAGTTGAGACACAGTGACACTAACGATTCAGGAGACTGTTCAGCTTCAGAATTATTCAGGCTGAACTGACTGAAAGAGGAGACAGGTGCAGCTGCTACCTGCTTTGTCTTGTACAGTCAGGACTTACAGTGTGCATCTTCACGGTGAGCTGTTTCAGAAGCTGTTTTAATGACTTGTAATGATTACTGGATGATGTTTTCACCTGGTCAGTCAGGTTAGGCTTCAGTGGAAGTGAATGAGAGGAGGGGCAAGTGTCTCAATGGTCCCTTTATTTTCGCTCCATCTTTGGTGCAGAGTAATCACTGCTGCCATGTTTCCTCACTTGTGATCTCCTGAGATCACATGTCAGTCAGACCGTGTGGCCCACATGGGTTATGTACTGTACATCTCACCCCAGGACATCTCTTAAGATCCTTCTATTTAAAAAAAAAAAAAATCCTGGAAATTAAGCAGCTCTGCTTTGATCTGACACATGTGACGCAGGATTCTCGCTATCACATTTATCAATATTTGTGAATCCCTGATGAAAAGGACGAAGGGAGCACAGAAAAGAGTGAGAAAAAAAGAGTAGGAGATGATGAAAGAAGCAGAAGCAGAGAGATGAGCAAGTATAAAATAAAAAAAAGAAGAGGAGCGATGGAGGGATGGCATAGAGATATTAATGACTGCAGAGACATGAGAAGTAAGAGAAACGAGGAAATGAGGTTTGCTAGGAGTAAGGAAGGAAAGAAGAGGGGGGGTGAAGGAAGCAGGGGGGAAGAAGGAAAGGAAAGTGTGCAGTGTGGTGGACACAGCTGTGTGTGTGCTCAGCAGCAGAGACTGTGATCTCTGTGAGTCGCACGGGGAGGAAAGGAGGGAGGACGGAGAGAAAGCGCAGGCAGTTTTCCACGAGACTTTTAAACCTATTTTAATGAGGAATCTTCCACTACATGTGTCTGTGCTGCATTAAAAAAAAAAAAAAACACCTCTAAAAAGCACTGCAGTCGACCCACTGTGGGGGAACTTAGAGAGACAGGGAGGTTAGGAAGCGTTTCCTGAGGAGAACAATTAAAAGCCAAATATATTCTCCCCCTCGCCCATGGAGTCCTTTTAATGTGATTATTGGGGCGCTGATGACGCACAGAGGAGACCTGCACCCAGGGGAAACCTCTCTGTGTCTCTGGCCCTGATACTTGCAGCTTTTTGAGCTGAGACAGAGGAGACAAACAGATAACTGAAACTCAGCGGACAGACACAGAAAGAGGCTCCCTGTGTTCCAATAAATTAACTATATTCGATACTACCACTTTGAGATAAAGTTAAAGGAACAGTTTGACATTTTGGGAAACACATTACTCGCTTCCTTGTCGAGATTTCGCTGAAAAATTGAAACCACTCTCATGTCTCTACAGTAAAAATGTACCTGGAACCAGTTAGCTTAGCATAGCATTAAGACTGGAAATGGTGAAACAGCTAGCCTGGCTCAGTCCAAAGGTAACAAAACATGCATACCCGCAAATTAAGCTAACTAAATAACACGTTATATCTTTTTTGTTTAATCTGTACAATAAACAAAGTGTAAAAACAGCAAGCAACCAGTGGGGAGTCCAGGAATTACTGGCACAAAACCCCTGTAAAGCAGCAAACTGTCATATTTATCAGTTGTATTAAGTGCTAATTAGCAAATGTTAGTGCGCTAACATGCTAAACTAAAATGGCAACCATAATAAAACATTGATATTGGAGCATTGCCACTGTAAACATGTTAGCATGTTGACATTAGCATTTATCTACTGTATGACCTTAAAACCCTTTCCACTGATCAACTAAGCCACTAACACCCGCTAAAATCTGGCTTTTGGTAAAGGTTATAATCAGCATCACTCTCTGGACAAATGACTCTGCAGTAGTTCAGGGTATTTATTGGCTCCAGCTACAATTGGCTTTGATCAGCAGTGACAGAAATATGACGGGTGGGCACACTAATCTTACCCCCGCAATGCAATGACGCGACACCACATAATACCATTCATCTCCATCCAAGCAGCACTCAAACATTTTATTCAAAATGTCGGCACCAATGTTGAGAGAGAGACTGAATGAGCAAGAGATATAAAAAAGAATCAACCACCATAACATTTTCACTGGCCTCCATTCTGCCTTCTACTGTTCACTAACCTGTTTTCTAGCCCATATATTAATACGGACATCCTTAAATTGGTAGTCAGACTAAACTTCAAACCCAAAGTGTCGGTATTTGACGACTTGGAAATGAGATTAAATCAGTTAGCTTTCTGCAGAATTATACTACCCCTTTAAATTTTGGGACGGGGGCACAATCTTGTAATCTACCTGTGCCATGGTGGTTTATGCGCTTACCTTTTGTTTTGTTTGACTAAAAACTGTCATCAGTCAAATCCAATGGAGAAAGGAAAAAAGAAAGAAAAGGAACTGTACTAGAAGAATTTGTATCACAGTGCCAGGCAGAGGTATTGGGACGATCTAATCACGATAAACAACACAGATCCATGACTTGTCAGCCCAAGAATGGATTACAGACCTCCGCCTACATATCCGGACATTGTGAACTATCTTGTTTTTGGATTGAGTGTGTACTCTTTGTGTGTTTTTCCAAAGAAGAAGCTCATTAACAGTTTTGCACTGGCTGGGTGCAGATCTGCTTATTCACAAGCCTGCAAACTGCAGAGCACAGTCATACTCGTTAAGGTAAGGCGGCACTTCTCCTTTTGGCCCAATTAGCCTATCAAACCAAACAAAATACAAGAGGGAAGCTGCAGGTAACCACCGCAACAGGCACAAGTATTGCAACAGAGCACATTCCTCACAGGATGGTGCATGACAGACTTTTACATTTCTTGAAGTAGGAAACACAGACTGTAAAAAATAATGGGCATTGCTACTGAGATGCCAACCACTGGTGTTTGGACTCCAATTTTGGAGCCTCGAGTTTGGCATTTTGGCTGTCGCCATCTTTGTTTTTTGGAGTCAGATGTGATCATATTTGGGCAAGAGGCTGGTGCTGAGGAGGAGTGAAGGGTGGATCTGACTTAAAAGCCAAGGACACTATCAGTAGACAGTCACTCAAAGCGGCCCACCCTTAATTATGCATTAATTATGCATAACTTTAAGCCTTAATAAAATGTAAACAGGTGAGTTAAATAAATATTCACCCCCTTAGAGTTGTCATGAAAAAGGAAATAAGCTATAAAGACAAAAAACATATTTTGTACCAGGCTCTAAACATGTTTATTTCTGCTGTAAAGTTGGGCATTTCAACATTGGTGTCTATGGGGATTAAAGGGATAGTGCACCCAAAAATAACCCATATGCCGAGGGAGGCTCAGGTGAAGTTTTAGAGTCCTCACAACACTTGCGGAGATCCAAGGGGAGAGGGGGTAGCAACAAAACTCCACCTAATGGAGGCTTACGGCGCCCCAGATTCAAACGTCCAAAAACACATAATTGAAACCACAAAATATCTCCATACTGCTCGTCCGTAGTGATCCAAGTGTCCTGAAGCCCTGACATAAAAAGTTGTTTGGAAAAACGTCATTTGAACTCTGGTTTTATCCTCACTGTAGCCAGCTTCAGGACACTTGGATCACTACGGACGAGCAGTATGGAGATATTTTGTGGTTTCAATGATGTTTTTTTGGACGTTTGAATCTGGGGTGCCTTAAGCCTGTATTAGGTGGAGTTGTGCTGCTACCCCCTCTCCCCTTGGATTTCCGCAAGTGTTGTGAGGACTCTTAAACTTCACCTGAGCCATCAGCATATGGGTGAGTAGATAATGGTTGAATTTCCATTTTTGGGTGCACTATCCCTTTGGCTCAGCCTCAAGTGGCCGTTTAAAGAACTGCAGTTTCTGGCACACAGCATGTACAAGACCAGAACCTTTTAATTGAAGCAATTAACTTGAATACAGTCATCAACGGCTTTATATTTCACACCTTAGCTTTCCCCACTGTGACATGTCTAAATATCTTTTGTGAAAAAAAAGGTCTCTTGTTTTGTAGTAATAGCTTTTTGTTTATGATGTAATCAGTGTGTCATTTCTTTCTTTTCCTTTATTTCCAGAGACACCTAAGAACAACCCTTTTGATGCTGCTGAGGAAGAGAGCCAAACCCAAAACATAAAACGCCTGTATGTGTGCGCATATTGAGCAGATTAAATTTTCTCACTCTTCTGCTTCAAACCCCTCCTTTTTTTCCTTTGAGAAACATTTTGATTTTTTTGCAACATTTGCAGAATGTTGTATAAATATTGTGTAATTCCTCCCACGTGACTGAGAGCCGACTTACGAAACAAACGGGAAAGACTTTCCACACTGATGTGCTCCTGTATGGCACATAAGAATAGGAGCTCTGTGCTGTAAAGATCCATAGTGATCAAAGGCAGCTATAAATACTAGTCCTATTAATAATCCTAGCCAATTTATGTTTTAATAACTGTTTCAGTGTATTTGAAGCATTGAAGGATGATATTTTTTCTAACAGGTTTTGATCTTCAGATAAGTTATTTATAGAATTTGTGACTAATGATAGTCGGAGTCAAAGGTGACCGCAAGCACCGCTCATGGACACACACGACATAAGCACACACACACACGCACACATTTTGATAGGAACAAAGAAAGAGTTTCATGTAAAAATATCAGCCTGTATTAATACGTAACGAGCCTTTTCTTTTCCTTTTGTGAGAGTAACATGAGGGACAGAGTGAGCGAATGAGATGACAGCAGCACAGAAGTGTTTCCCCGTCAGGTTCAGATGCGGGGCTGAACGGAGTCTCCAGAGACTCTGCTGTGCAAGAGGAGGGGAACAGATGTGATTCATTCATCATTTATCTCCAACCGTGGGACATTTTTTTCCTTTCCCCCCACGGTGTCACACTCCCATGGGAGCCCCATCCTATCTATCCCCTCTTCCACATTGCTCTGACATCCACAGCAGCATGGGACGACGATCAATGATGACGATGATTGGTTTTAACATATAGTGTAGTTTAAAGTGGATTAGATTTGTTTCAGATGACCAATATAGTATTTTTGTTATTTTAAAGGGCCACTCCACCAATTTCAGACCTCAAGTTCAGCTTATTCATCATGAAGAGTACTATGCAGCCTGAAAAAAAAACAGTTGTGTAACATTTTCTGTGGCTCCGGAGGGAGCTTTCCAAAATTTAACAAAATAACCACGATGATGTCATAATGATGTAACCTAGGTTACCTTGGCTTTATTCTAGAGACTTTATAGATTTTTAACAAAACGTTTTTTGTTACAAACTGAGGGCATGGAGTTTGGAAGATGTGGGCATTCACCAGACAAGGAGGGTCTGATGAAATGTGCTTTCAAGTTGCATTATGGGAAATGTAAGATCCAGTGTTTTTGGAGCACGACCTATTCTATGGACTTAATGGGATAGTTCAGATGTTTTGAGGTGGGGTTGCAAGAGATCCTTATCCGTAGTCAGTGTATTACCTACAGTAAATGTCTGTTGGCACACCCCCAGTTTGGAGAAACAGGCAGGCGTACCACCATGGAAGGTGAGCAATGTACTTCTGTGGATGGGCAGCTGCATAGGTTTATTTATGCCACTTTAAAAAATTAATAACAATTTAAATGTACACTATATTGAGAACATTTTTGGCACTTTACTCATACACAGGTGGCTCCGTGATGGGGGGTGTTAACAGCTTCAATTCCCCATCAATGCTCTTGTAATCCGCCACCTGACTCGATTGACAACAGTAATTTTGGCCCACTGAACATGGACACTGCTTTTCTACTGCTGCCTCCATCAGTTTGTTTGTGTTGTTGTGTGACTTTGGTGAATCTGAACTGACCCTTTTAACAGCCATAGTCTCTCAATAACACAAAAAATACTAAGTGATCGGTAAACCAGCAGCTCCTGTGTCCAGCAGTGTTAAATTACTGTTTTTTCTCAGTGGATTCTGGCTTTGAAGAGAATGATATAAAGGCTCTAGCTCCCCATTGGTAAATCGCTTACACTCAAACTATTATAGATTGTTTTAGGTTGGACTTTTTTTAAGTGGCTAAAACACACTTTCTTGCTGCCCCATCCACAGCAGTACACTGCCAGGCTTCCATGTCGGTATTCCTGCCCACTTCACCAAGCTGGGGGCTGCCGAGTGACATCTATTGATTGTAATACACTGACTATGGAAAAGTGGGTCCACTCCATTTCAGTGCGCCAGGGAACCCCCTTAATATGGGGGAGTGCAATCTATCAGTCAGCGGCAGCAATCACATAATTTTCAGCTGAGGAAACAGGGCAAAAGCTTTTCTTGTTAACAAATAACTGCCTGCATTAACAGTAATGTTCAAAAAATGATTTTATGTAAGCCTGAATGTTGACTCTGTCTCGCTGCTGAGATTTAGCGGCAAATCCATTGTATCTGCATACTACGTTAACTGTCAAATGGTGTGCAGACCCCGCCCTCTTGGCACACAACAGGCGTGTGCTGGTGTGGTAATGGTGCAGACCCAGAACCTCATACTAGTGCTGTACCCGTTTTTTCCATATAGAGTTTGAGAGTTTGAGCAGGGTCTGGTGGGACGTTCAGGGTGAAAGGTAAATGGACTGCACTTACAGTATGTAGCACTATTCTAGTCTTACAACTACTCAAAGTGCTTTTACACTACATGTCACATTCACCCATTAACACACAAAGTCACACACTGGTGGCCAAGGCTACCACACATGGTGGCACCTGCTACTCAGTGACGATTCACATGATTTCACACACCAATAGAACAGGCATCGCAAGCAGTTTGGGGTTCAGTGTCTTGACCAAGGATACTTCTTTATGTGGACTAGAGGAGCCGGGGATCAAACCGCTGATCTTCCAATTAGTGGACGACCCACTCCTCCTTTGAGCCACAGTCACCACAGGGTGACAAGGACCATCACATTAAACATTAAACAAGCCAAGCTAACCCTCCAAGTCTATACGTGCTAACTACACTTGCTACAGATCGTAAAGGTGCAATGTTATTTGCCGACACTAGATATCAAACAAAAGCCACAGACAGTATCGTATAAACTTGCAAAGAGCTATGAATTCACCACTTCAAAGCAGAAGGCAGAAGATAACGCTATCTTGGAGCCTGAGCAGGCAGAGCCTCAGCTGCCTCCATCTCACTCTCACCCTGGATCTGGGGACCGCAGCTGCCTGTACCGGAGCAGCATGAAATCAAGGGCCACTCACTCTGCAGCTGAATGTGAGGAAGGACATGTCCTTTGAAGTGCACAGCTCATTCAATGACAAACAAATAAAAAGACTGCTTGACTTGAAGAATATTAGTTAACTGAGGGGTCTCCGACTGATGATTTGAATCTTCGACTTTTGGGATCCAAGCTATCCTTGGAAAGTCAGGATATCACAACCTCTGCTGAACTGATTCTGACCATTCTTTTCCCACTCTGTCTGAGTCCCCCAACTTAAAGGAAGTGCAGTATGAAATTGCTGGAGCACCCCTTTAATTTATCACTTTACTTGATTAAACTTGCAAAGTGGTCGATGGGAATCCCAAGAGAAACCTCCACTGTAGGTTTGACATAAGGTTCCCATCATCTGCCTAGTTAACATGAATGAATCTACCGTTGCTGCACTATTACTATAGCCTAATAAAGTTACCATTTAGCAACAGTATTAAAAGCTGGGGGGAATATATCATATTCCACTGTTACGGGATCACTCCTCCTGCTGCATCCACAACCTTTAGGCTATTTTTTTTATTAGTTTCTATATGGTCTCTCCCTGATCGGATGGCTCCTGCAGCAGAGGCACATGTTCCGCTGGATGCTGGAGATGAATGTGTGAAGCTACGGGACACTGTAACCTGCAGTGCACAGAGATGCAGGACAGAGTCAAGTCTAGAAGATGAGGGGACGAAGGCTACAACAGAAGACTATTAAACAGGCATCATAAAGATTCAGTCAAAGTCCAGATATGCATCCATGCCATCCGATTACGCGCAATGACTCGCAGGCAGAACTACTCCAAACATCCCCACTGCTGCAGTGGAAGTTACGCATTGTTCAGAAACACAAGTTTTTCCACAGAATCGCGCAAATATGTTCAGTACTTACTCAGTAGCAGAGCAACAGGCAAGAAGAGGAGGCACGCAGAGTTCATGAGAGATGCCATGCTGACCCGACAAGTCGTCCTCCGTCCTCACAGGTAAGTTTGAGGCTTGCACCGAAATCCCCAAGTTGTTCTTCCAATAGAAAACGCAGCACGCACCGTCCCGCTCCTCAGTGCTGGTCAAAGTGCTTCCCTCCTGTCCTTGGTGCAGCTCTGTACACCAGTGTGAGCGCATCCACCGCGCGCTGATCCGCTCCGCTGAAGGGGAGGGCGCGTCCGTGCCGAGGAGGAGGAGGAAGAGGAGGAGGAGGAGGAAGCTCTACAGCAGCTCAGAGAGTCCCCAGTGAGCTGCACAGTTGTAGGTGGACGGGTGGTAGAGATGCTTCACAATGTCAAGTCACAATGTAGAAATACTCCTTAACAAATAATGCGCGCTGTCAAAATCCAAGTAAAGTAAAAGTGCAGAGGTGTCATCACCAAAACATACCTCTAGTATCAAAGTATCATTCTGCAGTTAATATACCCTTGTAATTGATGTATCATTATATAACATGACATTATTAGATAGTTGTGTGGCCCAACTAGAAAGTTTTGTGCAGTGGTTCCCAACCTAGGGCTCTGGTGCCCTAAGAAGGGTCACAAAAAAACATCTTATGGGTCCTGAGACGACTCATGGAAGAGGAAAGTGCAAATTTGAATAGCTGCAACCATGTAGACGCATGCATCCATGTTCATGAATTCACACCGTAAACTGTATAAAATAATGAACGTCGCCACCATGACGTCAGCCATTGGTTTTTCGACACCCGTTTGGCATTTTGGCCGTTGCCATTGATTTTTGGAGCCAGAAGTGACCATTTTTGGATGAGAGGCTGGAGATAACTCCAATGCTAGCTGCTAGCTAAGTTAGCACAATGCATTTTATGCTTAGCTCTGATAATACAAATGCTAATGTGCATATTTGCTATTGAAAAAAAAAAAGGCTTAAAACCACTCAGACAAATGAACTTACCAGAAAAACTAAATATCCGACTCCTTAGAGGGTCTGTTAGTGCTACATTAAACAAGACTTTTTTTTAGGGTATTAAATGTTACAATGAAGTGAAAAAACACTTAAATTGTGACAGCTAGCCTACGTCTATAATCCATACTATGGAGTAGTTCTGCCTGCGGATCGTAACCATGGTTATGTTACCTTACCAACGCTATCACCATGCCTAACTTAATGCCTTATTAAAATGTAAACATGTGCGTTCTATAAAAATGTACCCCTGTACAGCTGTCAGGACTGGGGAAACATGTTTATTTGTGTTGTAAAGTTGGGTATTTTAACATGGATGTCTATGGGCAGTGCTGGACTGGCCATCGGGCATACCGGGCATTTGCCCGGTGGGCCGATGGTAATTTTGGGCCGGGCCTTTTTTTTTTTATATATAGTCATGTCATGATACCTATTGGTACACAAAACTGGTAGATCGGCCCATTAGTCATGATTGATTCTGGGCTGGACCAATTACAGCCAAGGGCCGATGCCCCCTCCCACTTGGGCCTCGGCTGCCAATCAATCAATCATACAGAGAGAGAGGAGATTGACAAAATTGAGAAGAAACTCAA
>NC_065525.1:12680578-12755972 GCF_006386435.1 Epinephelus moara
AAAATATTACTAAATCTGTCATTTATTCATTTTAATATTCATCAATTATCATGTCTCACCTCTGTTCCTCACTGTCCAATTTTCAGGATCCCATCATACGTTCATTGTTCAGGAGGTTCACTAGACCAAGCAGCCTTTTGGGTTCCTCTAAGTAAGTACTGTATAGAATAATGGAACTGGGAGGATGGTGTAGGTTTAAATTTATTAGACAAGTACATATACACCAACAAGACAGTGTACAAGCGGTGTCACAAGAAAGTTTGTTTTCATTCATTGTCTTTCCATCAATACCTGATGGGCCGGACTAGGCTCAAAATGCCCGGGCCGATTTTTTGTCCCAGTCCAGCCCTGTCTATGGGGAATGACTTTGGAGCAAGCCTCAAGTGGTCATTTGAGGAACTGCAGTTTTTGGCACTTTGGGGACATAGCAGAATGGTGCGTGTGTACGGCCACTCTGATAATTTTACCTTTTTGTGCCTTGATCAGTTGAACAAATGGATCTACCTGAGAAGTTTTAAAAGGGGAATGTCACTTTGGGTTAAACTAGCATCTCATGGATAGAAATCCCAATCAGTCTGTTTTTTTTTTTAGGGGCCACATGCCAAAAGTTCTGGAATCACTGGCTTCATCCTCAACAATTTATGATATTTCGTAAGCTCATGTGTTTTTTTATGTAAAATCTTTGTTTGAAAAGCTGTTGAATAAATGAAGTGGCATATGAACTAGTGTTGCCCTCTGAATCGTGGTCCAGTAGAAGTATAAAGTAGCATTAAATGGAAATACTTGAGCACAAGTGCCTCAAAATTGTGCAAAGAGCCGCACTTATGAAATGTATTTAGTTTCTTTCCACCACTGTGGGTCACTGAAGTGCCCACGAGCAAGGCCCTGAGTCCCCATCTTCAGAGAATGGCGCTGTTCTAACATTGCCTGCGGAGGGAACAGACTGCTCAACACTAAAGCAGCTCACTTGAACTTTAGGTCAGGACTGTTTTCTGCAAAAACAGGACGAATAATGACACAATAAAGTGAACAAGTCTTTTTTTTTATTCCAAAATGTTTAGGGTAAAATAAACTGTAAAACATACAACATAAGCATCCAAGCAGAGGGAAATGAACAGAGTGCAAACCGAAAAAACAATATCCACACAAACTTCAGCTGGTTCTCACACACAGCTCCCACTCAGGGCAAAGCAGGAGTCAACCTGTCCTTCTGCTCAGAGGACAATGAACTGCGGTCTGTGACTCAAAGGTGAAGGTGGCAGTAGTCAAAATAATACCGCTCTCTGTTTCATGAGCATTCAAATATCTTTCTCAATCAGCTGTCTTGGTAGTCAAATGTTTGCAAACAGAACACAAAGATTCTCCCCTGCTGTGCTGTTTGAGCCTTACGTCAGATCCAACAACATAAACGCTTGTAAAACTAAAAAGGAACTGCTGTGGGATAATGCTCAAACAAGTTGTCTAAAGGCCCAAATGGGATCAAATGTTGGAGTAAAACATGTAGAGTACAATAAGGCACTTGCTAGACAAATCCAACTTAACAGAATCTAAACACAGAGATCAAATTAACAGAACTTTTATTTTACAATCAGCAAAACAGTGTGGTCACCCTGCACTTAAACTATGATGTGTGTGTAAATGGGCTGTACATAAATTATCATACACTTTCAACACACTCTGAAGATGAACAGACAGGTGCAGGCTTTTCAATGTTTGGTAAAAGAAGATACTGTAAGAGCAGGAATGATTTCTGAATCCAAAACCTAAATGACAAGGAGGGTGAACATCTGCAGTCCAACTAAGTGCTGCCTCCTAGAGCCTATGATCAGTAACTGCACGTTAAATTCACAAACATTATTTGGAATAGCCTGATAAAATAACATCATCAGTAACAATTATGTTTAGGAAGTGTTTTTATTATGTGTTATAACTAGTTTGACAACTCTTAAAGCAAGTATACAAGTCTTACAAATGCTAAATGTTTATATAAAAAAGGGACAGACGTACAGAAGGAAACACAGGGAGAGGTCTGATTAATTTACAGGACAGAGCTGTACACATGGACGGCTGCCAAACTCGATGTTGGGCTCCAAACATTTCAGATTTTAAAGGGGAATTCTTTTCAGCCTGGAGGACCCCTGCAAATATTTGTCACATCTCAAAAATGTTACTTCTCATCCTTTAATCTTATTTGTATCCTTCAGAGACCCTCATTAGAATGATTTGTAAAAACAAGGCCAGAAGGAAAAAAGTAAGAAATATGCTTTTCATCCTGAATACCAACGCAGGAACAAATTCAATTAACTTCGTAAAACAATTCAGCATGTTGATCCTCTTCAAAGCGCTGAGACGGATTTGGCCTGGCGAGGTTGTCGTCTCCAACCTATTAAAAAATAACTGAAAGGAAAAATGCCACCAACACAAAATGGCTTTGAATGTAACATGCTTTTGGTTGCCGGGATTAGCTTGGATGTTTTTTAAAAAACCTGAACTGAGGACAGCGTAATCCTGCAGCAACTGAATTCCAAGTTGGCTCTAGCGAGGATGCTGGTCTGTATTGGGGGAAAAAAATGTGCCCAAGCCTGCTGTTCGCTTCTAAGGCCAAGATACAAGGCGACATTTTGAGGCAAAACATGTCTTCTTTTAGCATACTTTCGTTCCTTCTGTTGCTCAGAAGTAGCCCCTCCATCACAGCTTGTTCAGTATCCCAAAACTTAACATGTCTGACTGACGGGTCAGAGGAACACAGTAGAACAGAAAAAAACTGAAAAACACAGCGATGTTTGGTCTTGTGGACCACTCGGCTGAACATTCTTTGAGTCTTATGCACATTTGGATGAAGTGGCATCAAAGGAGTGTCAGGTATGATGTGTCTGGGAGACGGGGACGACATGAAATTTCAGGCTCTCTTGCTGTTGTTTCTGAGAGTCTTCTGTTTCTCGATGGGGATGAAAGGATCAGAGACACAACCAGAATGCCTCTTGCGGGGAAAAAGCAGCAGTAACGAAGGTCTGAAGGAATCTACAGTGAACTGAAGAGTAGTCCAGACCATTATTGTCTTGCATTGAAGGTATTTCCAGGAGAAAACAAACAAAACAAGCTTCTACTTCCTAACTTGACACTTAACTGGTGCAGGCAGAGCAGGGGGGAGGAATAGGAACAAATGGAATGGGGGAAAGAGCTGAATTCAGGGACAGATGGGTGGGAGGGAACCTTCTTGAACCAAACAAGGGGTTTCAAACTCAGTCATTTAGGAGCCCTTGTCCTCCCTCACCAACCAACAACATGTCCAAGCCTCAGCTCCAAAACAGAGTAGGGTGAAGTTGTCCTTGTTGCTCTTTTCTCTGAAACATTCGTGGACTCATAACAAAAATGGACTCATGATCTGCAACTCTGAGGAAACGACTCTCCTGCACCATTTTTTAAATGTAGGACTAGTGGCTGACGAGACCCTGCAGCATCATCATTAGGCGCCGTGCCCTCTTGCTGAGTGGGCTGTGGGGGTCCTGCTGCAAGAAGGTAAAGAGCTTCGGCCTAACCTGGGCCAGCACGGAGGACATGTGGTCTCTTGTCAGCGGGTCCCCGTGGTCCAGGTTCATCACTGCATCCTCCAGGTAGCTGAGCAGGGACACAGAGGAACAGACACATCAGATAATGAAGACAAAAAAGACACATTTCCAGTCAGGCACATAGGGTTTTCCCTGGGGTTTTTTCAAGACCAAGGTGGCAAAGGCCTGTGGCAGGGGGGAATCTTGCCAGCTGTACTTTTAGATAAGGTCCCCCCCTATATTAAATATGAAAGGAGGCAGACATGTCCTGTGATTTTCAGCCTTCTATGATTATATTTATCCTTTACAGCAGGCACATCCTGACAGCTGAGAATATTACTGTCAGGTATTGTCCCCCCTCTATTAAATATGAAAGGAGGCTGAAAATCACAGGACATGTCTGTTCTGATGATACAAGTCAGTGGTCCTGAAATGTGTGTTTTTCTTCTGCAATACACATTCTACATCTCGGAGGCGACGTCTTTCCACATACGGGCTTCCTTCACCTTTCAAACGGGGGAGAGCTCCGTGGGAAACAGTAGGAGAGGCACAGCCCGAGGGGGAACACGGATCTGACCCAACACCGTAGGGAGAAGCAGGTCCATGGAGCTGTGCGCCGGACGAAAAAACAAGCCCGTCGCACCGAATGCGTGCCGCTACAGCGTCGCTTTGGGTTGTTATCTTTTCAAGATAATCTTTTATCACATGACAAATCAACATTGATTTCATTCAAGCATTGCAGGTGAGTATAAAGGTAAGCAGTATATGTGTAGTCCCATGTAGAGGTAGCCTTTATGTAGGAATATGGTTGTTAGAGTTAGGCTAATGTACACTTTGGTAAGTGCAAGTGACAACCTCGGACTCAGGTAAGTGCAAGTATAAAGTAATAAACAGTATTTGGTTCAGGTATAGGCTCAAAGATTCAAAGTTTGACTCATTTTGACAAAAGAATAACTCAATTTCGAAAAAAATTCATTCAAATTTAAGACTACTTAATAACTTTTAAGGCCTTCTTAACTTTACAAGTAAGAAAAAAAAAGGTTCAATTTGTAATAAAATTGTTGAAGTAGACTGTTAAAATTTCTCTCTCTTGCTGAAGCTACAAGGCCTGTGTGTTTTGTACAGACATATTTTCACACTAGCAAGGGGCCTTGCCCGTTCTTTTGCTTGCTGTCTGATAAAGAGACCGAGAGTTGCTGGATAAAACACATCAGGTAAATAACGTAACATTTGTGCGTGGAACATAGCTAAGTCACCTAGCTAGCTAGCTAGCTGGTATTGGTTACGTATATCATGTGAGATGAGAGATGTAGTTCACTGAATGGTTTTGCACAAAACTAGATAGTACTATGACAAACTGTGACTTTATTAACTTGAAAAATATATTTTAAATTAACAAGCATCATATTTGTTATTCATTGTTGGCACAATTCAAACTGGATAAAAAATATTTGTCTCTCCACTAACTACCACCAATATTTCTTCTGAAATAAGGTCCCAGAGGGACTTCACCTCTCGGTTATCTACTGCAGGTATAAGCAGGAAGGACAGGCAGAATTTAGCTCAAGAAAAAAACAGAATAATAAAAAATTAAGTCTGCACAAGAGGCCATGGTTAAGTTTGTCCTACGTGAATAAAATGACAAAATGAAAGATACTTTCATGACTACAACCTGAAACTTCATTCATTCAGCTTTGAAAGCACTACGAGGTTAACTTGCATAGAATTTGTGTTTGTGGCCCTTTGAGCAGCTGCAGGGGACAGAAAGAATGTCCGCTTCTGTCTCAACTATCTTTCGCAGTTTGAATGTCAAGCGCCGTCCTTGATCTCCTTCCTGGCTGCCTGCCGACTGTGTAAGTGTGCACCTTGTGTTTTTCGCTCAAATACCACAGCAGAAATTGAGTTATGCCACTGTCACCTGTGTCCTGTCCTCCCACTCAGACCACACTACATTTAACTGCTCTATTAATTGTTTCAGTCAGACATCTGGTGGTCAGACTGTCCAGCGGTGCTCTATTTCTGTCCTGCTTCTCCGCCCTGTGTCTTTACAGTTTAAATGACCATTCATCTCCTCGTCCGGAGCATTACCTGATCCCAGTCTAGCATTAGAGCTGTTCCCACATCGCCAGCTGGCCTCTAGCCAGAGTTCCCCTCAACACACACACATTACAAGCCTATCAAATCCCCATAACACTGCCAACACACTCTTTATGACATTTAATGTCACTGCACAGAACACCACAGATACTGACTAGTTAGTTTATGTCTTACAGGAAATAATCAGCTAACTAAATTGTGTCCAACCCTTTCCAACACTTAAAAAAAGACATACATTATATTCCTTTTCATGCTCCCTTAGTTCACATCATTCTTGCATCCGTTCCAACACTAATGTGTTCTTCAAAACCAGCTAACGATCCTGCTAATGATCCTCTCTGGTCCTAACAATCCTAACGTTGCTTTTGTTTCTCTTTGCAAATCTTTCATGGATTCCTCAAAGATACTAACAATCAGGAGTAAAGAAAACGAAAGCTCTTTTATCTTGTGCAAAGCCTTCTAAAATATACCTTATAATTGTTGTAGTTTTTGTCTTATCCCAATATTAATTGACTTCCATTAGGGTTTTCCTGTGTGGCTCAAATACAATTTGCCATTAAAGTAGGCACGAGTGAGAAGATGTGAAGAAGTTTTGTGATTTATCCTGTTTTGATTCTATCTACTGAACTCCCTCACACCACAACCCATCCAACCACAACCGTGGTGTCCTAACAATGCCTCAGACTGAACCACATCCTGCTGCACTCATCTCTCTCTCCCCCTCTCTCTCTCCAGATGGCACAGAGGGGCACCAGAGGGCCGTATTAGCAGCAGTAGGCAGCTGCAACATAAACGCAGAACCAGACAGGTGATCCAGACACAGAGCGGTGCTGTAAAGGGACTCCGATAGAGAAAGAGGTTTACTGGGGGAGACACGAACCAAAGGAGAGGGGATGCAAGGGTTTCTAAGAGATTAGGACATGGAGTGAGAGAGGTAGGGGCTCTCTGAGGAGACATGTCCACATGCATCTTGAGAATTACAGAACACAACACACTCTTCTGTAAAACAACAGGAAAAAACAAACAGGAGTGCAAGAGTGAACAACAGGATAAGACATACAAGGACACAGAAAGAACATAACGATAGACAGCATCTAAAACTTGTGAAGCTATTCACAGAATCATCTGTGCTCCCTGGACAGCCATGGAGCAGGGCTACAGACGGAGCAGGGTGATGGGGTCAGCAGTTTAGCACCATGTAACACTCAGGAGACGAGGAATAATGGGCATACAATGGAGATGAGATGGGGAGCAAAAGTTTAGGCAAAGACTGGCTTTGTTACAGATCGACATTAGCCCGGGATCCAGCTTGTGTGCAGGAGGAGGCGTGTGATGCAATTCCAAACTTGTTCTCTTGCTTTGGGAGAAAATGAACTTAAAATGAAGACATTTTGGGAAGAAGTAAGCTTATACAGCTCACAGGTTTTTGATTAAAGCCAAGTTATGCCTGCTGCATTGCCAGACAGGTCTTACATCAAACTACAGCGGTGTGAGACGACATACTGAAAGTAATATGAAAAGTATACAGGTAAAAGTTAGCAGTACTTTCATTATTTTCAATTGGAAACGGTGCATGTATTTCATCTGTAGGCCTGTCATGATAACTACTTTTGAAGGACAATAACTATGATAAACAATATAATTGTCAATTTAAGACCATTTTGTTCCACTAATGTAATGATAATATAATAGCATAATGATGCATGTAAACCCATTCAAAGAGCGACAAACTTTAATTCCTAAGAATATTCGGGGAATAGATAAATAACCTAAAACCACATAATCAAAGCAATAAATAAAATAAACTCCCAGGCTCTGTTCACAAAAACTGCACTTAAATAACTTTTAAACATTTGGCACAGAGGCATAGAATCATTCCTTAGCAGGTTATATACCAGTAGCCAAATGCTGCTTTTTATTGTGGCATTACGTCGACTTAAATGTTGGTGACATTCTTATGTAGATAAACACACATGTAAACACAACAAAAATGTTGTACGATAGATAGATATGACCTTGATCATTCTTGCTGACCTTAATAAGTCGATGACGTAATTTTCCTGACAGGCCTGTTCATGTGTCAATATTTACAAATCCTGCATTCTTTTATGTGCAAAAAATATTTTTTTTCCTCATTAAAGATGCAGCATTATCAATAATTCTGTAATTACTCCAAGCTGTAAAGTGAGACTGGAATGGATCTGATGTGCTGTGTCAATAAAGAGACAAGGCTAATACTGTACCCAGACTTCCTTCATCATCCCTCAGCTCTCACTACGTGTATACACATGAAAACACGTTTGTTTGTTGTTATGTTTTTAAATGCTGTATTGCAGCCGCACAAAGATTTCTTATAGTTGAGGTCGGCTGGTTTAATGCCGAGCGACTGTTTCACTCAATATCGCTGTCATTATTTTGATGTCCTAGTACAAGCATAGGGAAGCCTTCAGCTTACTAACATTCATTATTATGAAGTATCTCAAGCCATTAGCCTCTTTCACATTGCCTGATCAAGGCAGGAATGTTGCGTCGTTATTCCTCCTTGCCGTTCTGTATAAAAGGTACAATTGCAGAATGGAGGGACAGAGCTGCCTCGCCTTCATAACCGGCAGCGGAGGTATTAACAGCACCGAATCGACATCTGTGTACAAGGGACAGCCGGCAGGACTTGACAGGTGTGACATTTCTAAGGCATGTTATGAATACAACCCATTGGCAGGAGATTGCACATAGCAGCAGTTAGCAACTAACTCAAAGAAGAACAGCAGCAATGAGGTGTGGGAGCTCCTTACCCTTTTGAGTCGAGGACAAGATCAACAGCTGTATAACAGGGACGGTAAATGACTGTTGTTGCCATGTCATGCCATTGTTATTATTTAGAAAACACTGACAGACACATATGTTTTATGTCACGATAGAGTCTGAGGTTGTTGTCATAAATGTCACGCCCGTCACACCTCTTTTGCTTCAGGAATGCTGACATGCAATCTACAATTACACACTGGGGCAGCATGATGCCAGTGTTGTTTGGGTTTGTAAAATGAAAGGTCTTTATTGCAGCTCTACCGCGGCATCTCCGTGTTTAAAAAAAGACAGGCTTTTGTTATTGTCATAAAAGGTTGTATCTCAACTGCAAAAACCTCATACGTTGGAATCCACATTGTGTTTTCATTCATCTACAAATTACCCACCAAATGTTAACTCTGGCCCAAGAGGAAAACTGTGTAATCTTTAAGCAGGGATTAGTGTTACTGTGGATGCAAGTAAGTGTAAAAATCACACACTGTGCAAAAAACAGCATTAGTAAAACAGCCTCACCTGATTTTGAGCTCAGAGCGGGTTGAGAGGTTGGAGGAGAGCTGCTGGATGAGCGACAGCAGCACGGGCTGGCTGAGAGGGCAGGGGTGCTGACCAAACACCTGCTGAGAGTCGATGGTCTCACACACATACAAGACCAAGTTCAGATCTGTTGCTGACAGAGCCTGCAAGGGAAGTAAGAGAAAAGGCATTACATTCAAATTAAACGGTTGTCATAAATCTTTGCACGCTCAAACGCAAATTCAAATATCCTTTTCACTGCAATAAATCTATAGAAAAACATTCCTGTCCAGTCGCAGTGGGATTCCTGAAGAAAGGACTTGTCTACCAGCTTTAAAGCAGAAAGATTTTGACCAAAGCTGCGTCCTCTTTAGTGGTTGTATGTTACTTCTTTTTTTTTTTTTTAAGATATTTTTTGGGCAATTTTGCCTTTAATCGATAGGACAGTTAAGTGTGAAGGGGGGAGAGAGAGTGGGAGTGACATGCAGCAAAGGGCCACAGGCTGGAGTCGAACCCGGGCCGCTGTGGCAACAGACGTGTATATGGGGCGCCTGCTCTACCACTAAGCCACTGACGCCCCGTTGTATGTTACTTCTAAAAGTATCCAGAGCAATGTCTGTAAAGATAGTACAATTTTTGCTTTTATGTTGCTTGTTGACATCTTAATGTAATAAGGTAAGGTAAGGTTTCCACACCACCAACGATCCAACATCAATATATAGTGTCATTTTTGAGACATGCCTGAATTTTGAAATTCCCATGGCCAATCTGTGTCACCATTACTATCCAAGCGCACCTCCTTCCTAAACACTCTAACAGTGTTAGCAGCCTAGCACCAGGGAGACAATGGAATGCAGCCAAGAAAAAGACAATGCGGAGATTTACAAATACTGTCATATATCAATCACAGGCCCTTGAACTGACATGTGTCACATTGTGCCAGAGTTTGTGATATCAGCAAATATTTAATTGTTGTCAAAAGACTGATACATTACTGTATCTCGGTGAAATTTGTGATGTACACTCCTACTAAGCATGCAAGTAAGTCAGGGGTTTTGACTAAAGTATGAGCTCAGACAGACCATTCTGGTGGTTTCAAGTGTCAAACAAAAAGTCTATGGGTTAAGAACTGAGCTATATGCACATACACATGGAGGATGACAAAACAGCTGAAAAAAGGAAAAAGTGGGGATGGGAAGAGAGTTTTTGGCAGCTGCTTAGGGTAGATTCAGATACATAGCTATTTAGGAGAAAATGCACTACTGGTGTCTGCAAAAAGGAGACAGTAGAAGGTAGTTGCAGCATATTGGCATTCTGGGCCTCACTGTCCTGGTGGGAATTTTTTGTGTGAACATACACGTATATCTGTGCATGATGACAAGCTGTTTGCATTTATTCACAGTTGGGAAAAACAGTTCAACCTCAGAGGCTGCAATATGTCCACTGATACACCTGGTTATATCCGTGTGTATGTGTATGTGTGTGTGTGTGTGTGTGTGTTACCTGCTGGAAAGCCTGGTTGAGCTGGCCCTGCTGGAGGAGCTGCAGGATGTTGGCCTGCTGTGTCTGGTAGTCTAGGTGTGCTGTGGGGACGGGCGTGCCGGCTGCCGACCTCATTGCCTGCATGATGCTGGAGGTCACCACTGCCTGCTGCTCCTTCATTGCCAGGCTCACCTCCCCTTTGACAATTCGCTGCACGTGGCTAAGAATAGACTCCTGCAAACTGTGGAGGAAAAGGACAGAAAGGAAACGTGAGAGGAAGGGTAATCCTCCCCATTACATACATTTTCAAGCACTATCCTGCACTGCAGCAGGCTGGCTACGTCAACAAACTGGCATGCAATCACTTTTTGTGAGTGTAATCATGTCTCTATGTTGGCACAAGGTTTGATTGAATTGATGTACTTAACATACAAGCTATCTGAATCTCTGAGCAAAGAAAAAAAAACTGGCTCTGCACAATCCGGCGCTGTCACTTCCTTTTCAAGATTTTAAAGTTTAAGTTGGCCAACTACTTTCTCTCTGCTCCGCCCCCGACAAATCTATAAACTCTAGAGGCCATGAAATTAATTGCAGAGGGAACAAGAGACTCGATCGAATTTATGTTCTTACATTAGCCCCAGGATTAAGCCTTGCTTGTTTCTACTCTCCAGCCCATTATGCACCAGCTCAATAGGCAGTGAATAAGGCCAGGGCTGCTGGCACAGGCATCTGCTGATATGCATATCTGATATTCAAAATATCTGCCTGGAATGTCAATCAATGCTATCAGATCAGCCACCGCAGGTAATACCAGTTAACAGCAGGATTCCTATAAAACTTGATGGTTACATTTCACCGTGCTAAGTGGGCACCGTCAGAGTTCTATTTTAAATTTATTTTAGAATTAAAAATTGTTTTGATGAGCGCAGACATGCTGTGTCTAATTACAGCATGATCATATATGTAAATTAAGTTAAATGGCAGAGAAAAGAAAACAGGACAGAAAGTGTGAATGGTTCAGAGAAGATTCACTTCTATTAAATCTGACACAATAAAAAAAAAAAGGTTTCAGTTACAACTTTCTGACCACAAGTGGCAAACAGTGTGATCAGTGAGGGATAGTTGGATACATACTTTCCCACCATCATCTGGATCTGGTGCTGGACGTCTGCCCGGACGTTAGCTGTGATGTTATTGGCCAGCTGATCAGTGGAGCTTTGGAAGCTGTCGATCATCTGCTGGAGCTGGCCAATCATGGGGTCTCGTGACTCCTGCTCCCTCTGCTTTCTGTTCTTCATATGGGTCTCAAGCTGTTGGATGTCTGCAAAGATGAAAGTCAACAGAAAATCAGTTCTCCTCCTCCTCCTCCTCCTCCTCCTAACATAAGCAAACACATTATAAATTGGCTCAGTGTAATGTGAAAGGGCAGCAGTAATGCCAAAACCACAGAGACTGAGCAACCAGCGCAGAAGCTCTATAGACAAACCCAGCAGCTGATTTATGTGTTGCACTCTCAAGTGCTACTTCCATAACTGGGGTGACAGTGTTGAACTGAACACAATTACACTGACAGTGGAAGCAAGGATTGCTTTGGGTTTGATTTGGGTTGTTTATGGTTTCCCTCCAACAGATGAAGGTAATCTGTGTGATTGTGGATGTTATTCACATTCAACACACATCTAAAATGTATTATGGCACACTGCATGATGTATCCATATATATTACACTTGGGACATTATTGCAATTCCATGTATCAAACTTATAGGGAAACTTGGTGTTTTTCCAGCTTGGCCCCTATTTTCCCATGTTTTTATGTCTCAGTGATTAATAAAGACAATTCTTTAAATTGGTCCTGTATTCAGAGAAACCACTGCAGCCAGCAGCGACTGAACAGGCTGCAATGTAATCCCTACATAAAATGTGCAGCATTAATTATCATCCATTGAAAGTGCTTAATCTTGCCACTCCGATTGTTATTGTAATATTGATCTTTCGAAATCTCGCTAACTTTTACACATCGTCAAAATCAACTAAATATTCAGCCATGACATTGAAAATCTTTTAGATACCACAAAGCTACCCTTTCTGTACTCCAACAGGGTCCAGGTTGATAAAAATACCAAAGTTTCCTTTAACATCGTGTATGTCCCGATCAAGTTTTTTTCCCCCCAAATCCTGATCCGAGTCATTTAATTTTGAGTATCTGCCAATATATGAAGTCCTAATCTGAAACTTCATCAAGTACGTAAAGTAGTAGTAGTAGTAAAGTTATCAAAATCAATATAATATATAGCCTATGATTGACTATTTCATAGCTCAGCAATGCATTAAGAAAAAAATTGCCTGCATCTAGCTTTTCCATATTTTTTAATTTGTTATTATTATTTATAAAATATTGATATTTAAAATAACAAACTCTCTTTTAAATCTTTTTGGCCTTGTCGCTGTCTCGAGGTAATTCCTCTGTCCGTAGACTATTCCCTGTGTCTGTTGTTTTGGTGCAGCCTTGTCTGAGTTAGCCAACGTGAATGAGCTGTATTCCGTTGAGTGTTTACTTTTGTTGTCTGTACATGTTTTACGCAGATTAAGCTATGTTATTATATTACTCTTTTTTACTCATGAGGTTTTTGTTGCATTTGCAGTGTCGTGATGTGTGGTTGTCACAAGAGCTGTGTCTCGTCTGAGCAGCGTGATGAAACACCATGTGCTATAGATGACAGCAAATCACAAGAGACTCACACTGAGCTGAAATTAAAAGAGTGCTCATTACTTCAGTAAATAAAACAAATAAACAGTCTCATACCGCCTTTTGCTGTCGTTTATGGTGTGTGGTGTTTTTCCGCAGGCAGGGCTAAGCCCCTGCTCTTACACACACAAGACCCAAGCAGAGGAGAGGAGAGAGAGTTGCTGCTGCAGTCGCTGCGTTGTTATGCATGAAGGTTTCGCAAGTAAAAACACCAGCTGACGTAAAACGAAGGACAGGAATAAGCTCCATGTAGCTCAATATAGCCAATGCTGATTAGTTAAAAAATGCCTTGACTGGCCCCATTACCAATCTTTGAGAATGGATTGGGACATCCTTAAAAACCATGCACCAACAACAAAGAGAAAATGTGGGCATAAACGACAAAGCTGAAGGCTGGCACAGTAGCTGAATGGCAGTGCAGAGGCAACGCAGCATTCACAAAGTTACAGTCAATATTTACACACAAAAAGCTAAACCCTGAATTTGATCACGGATTAAATTTAAATTGGAACAAGCTCACAAGAGAACACATGCTCAGAGGGGTATTGTGGCCTCCCTATTTACTGCAGGGTAACTGCAGGGTAACTGTGTGTGTCTCCCCTCTGTACACATTATGACAGCCTTGGTACATTTAAAAAACACCAAGCTGCCAGCTTACAGAGGTGGGCATGAGCACAATCTCAGAATAAATAGGCTGCTTATCAACACATCAGTGCCCTGGCTCAGACTAAAAAGGCGTTGTTACAAAAGCTGTCCCTGAGCTTTTTGAAAGAGATGGTTATTTAATTAGACTTCCAGATAAACAGACCCTGATTTCAGGGCTAGATACAGGGAACAACTAACAGAAAGAAAGTGCCAATACAAGGTGTCTCAAAAAGGACAACGGTCAAAACATTCCAAAACTTTTAATGTCTAGACGTGTAGTGAGTGAATGGATAGCCTATTTTCACAGCATGCAAGTAAAACAGTGACATTGCAGGAGGTTATCGCCATCATATCTTGATATCTGTATTATATTTTATTATTTATTTGCAAACAAAACCACAGAACTTGATGTTAGCTGAAATGGACTTACATTCTTGTGTGCCTTGTTTGAAGCTGTCGTTGATTTGTTGGAACATGGATTGGCAGCCTCTTTCAAAAACAGGCAGCACGATGCTTTGGAAGGTGTCTTTATAGGCTGCTTGGATGGGCCCCTGCATCGCCTCAGCTGCTGCTCGACCAATTGCATCTGTTGTATTCTGTAACCAAAAAGAAGGTACATTGAGCAGGGCAGAAGGGAGCAGGTGATGTTACAAAGATTTCACATTGGACAGAATGCAGGGCCAGCTGCTTACCTTTGATTTGACCACCTTGCTGACATTGTCCTTCAGGGTGACCTCCACGGCGGTCAGTTTAGCAGCAATTGTATTGTTCAGCTGACCTGTCACTGGCTCCAGACTCTTTGAGATTGCTAGAGAGGTGAAAGAATAAGCAAGACACATTAGCAAGAACTCCCTGATAATTAGGAATGTGATCAAGCCTGGAGGAAAAAGACAGGAACATCTCATTCTTGAATTTGAGGGCAGGAGAGGCAAGGCAAGAAAACATCTCTCTACAGACTGCCTAATTTTAGTGTGGCAGTCCAACACACCTCAGCTGCCTTTAGTATATCTAATTCATCTTATGCCTCGGGTGATCTCAAGCATGAAAATAACACTGTAATTTATTGATGTACAGCCTAGTGTGCACTCTGTCCATTTTTCTGTGCTGCATTTTGCTGTGAAGATAAAAGAAAGCAAAAACAGCAAGTACACAAGATTCACTTAAAATCACAAGGGCCTGCTAGTCAGTCAGTGTTTGCTGGTAACTCAGATCAGGGATGTATTAATTCCATCTGTCAGACTGTTACCAGCAGCAATACTAACCTTATTAACTTAAGAGACCCGCAGGACTGCAAGATACTTCGACTGACATTAGTTGTCATATGAAACTAGAAGACCTAAGGAGCCCATTGGTAGCAACCATGTCATGGTAGGTTGTTGGGAAGGGTGCTAAATAACACTCCAAAGTTAGGGGAACACTAACATTTTCACAGGGGTCCCTTGACCCCTTACCTTAAAGGATAACTTCGGTATTTTTCAACCTGGGCCCTATTTCCCCGTGTGTATGTGTGCGTATGATTCATTGGTACAACTCGTTTTAAAATTGGTCCAGTATTGAGGGAGCCGGATGCAGCCGCGAAACGAGCTAAAACGGTAGATATGGGGGCAAATATGTCCCAAATAAGTTTGCACATTAAAAGTGCTTTTTTTCGCCACTGACCAGTTCAGATCGCCAGTGCTATCTCTTCGCCACTGACCAGTTCAGATCGCCAGTGCTATCTCTGTAAATAGCATACCAAGCGTTTCCCTTACCCTTCACTTCCTCTGGGCTGTGTGTGACGTCATCTCGCGAGAGCTTTGCTTGTTGCCGGAAGAAAACAGAGGAGCCATGCTGAGCACCGCTCAGAGTGCCGCTGTTGTCCCGGAGTACAGTTGAGAGTTTTACTGCATCAGTATTATGGCTGCATATTTACCCGATTTCGAGAATGAGGATGAGCCCTTTTATTACGATGGCGGTCCCTACTTATTTGAGCCCGAGTATATGGACGAGGAGCTCCAAGAAATTGAAGAGCAGACGAGGATAGAAAGAGAGGGCCAATGAGCAGACGAGGGTGAAGCAGCGGCTGCACGAACGCGAATCTCTGAGGACTGGTGGTGCTCCTGTGGTTGCTGTGACTCCATGCCCACAGAGGAAGAATGTCTGTGTTGCAACGAGTGGGACCTGTTGCCCAATATTCATGGTCTTGATGTGTCCTGGGATGATTCAGAAACTACCAAACGCTGTGTAACTACGTTAGAGGATTTCCCCCCTCTGATCAACAGGGCAGTGCTGGATACCTTTTTTCATGTGCCCAAAATAAATTGGAGGAAGCTGCCAAAACCACAGGGGCCAAATGGTCAACTATCCATCAAGAATGTATAACTAATATGTTTTTATTCATGTAATACTGATACCTAGAACTGTCTCCGAGACGCACATTTACTGCAAGCAAAGCTCTCGCGAGATGACGTCACAGACAGCCCAGAGGAAGTGAAGGGCACTTTTAATGCGCAAACTTATACGGGACGCATTTGCCCCCATATCTACCTCGCAGCTGCCGGCTGCATCCGCCTCCCTCAATACTGAACCAATTTTAAAACGAGTTGTACCTATGAATCATACGCACACATACACATGGGGAAATAGGGCCCAGGTTGAAAAATACCAAAGTTATCCTTTAAGAATTCTGAATAAAAATGGCTTCTGTGGGTACGCACAAGTTTCCCTTTTACAGACTTGCCAGCTTTATGTTAGCCCCATACAGCATGGGGCAAAAACCATGCAATTTATTTGCATGCAGTACAAATGTGATATTTTGCCTATTGTATTTGAATATTTCTGCATACTTTGGTCCCTAAACAGTCCTGGAATTGCATAAATTGGGTATGACTGACTCTTGTGGATTCCATGAGCCCAATTTTATTCATGTGTAACGATGTTAGTCTCCATCACAGTCATTTCATTGTTGTGAGACCATTTTGAAACTTGACATCACTGTATAAAATGACCTGTTGTGGCCTTTATGATAATCACAGCCTCCTGAAACTTTGCAATCACAAACTAGAGATCTTGGGCATTCACAAAATGGATGGTTTTCATAGATATAATGATAATAAGGGGGTTTCTCAGCAGTTTCTAGAACATTGCTTTTCTTACAGATAAGATAAATGACACATCACAACATGCATTTTTCTATGGTCTTCTTCTAGGGCTCATTGTCTTAATGTGGTATTTCAGAGGTATTTTTGGGACCAATCCACATCAAATACACTTTATTTGTTAATGTCCTTATAAAATTCAGTGTTTCAGCTATCTGTTCCTTCAGACACAGAGGGCCAAGATCAATGGTGATAACTTACAAGCTATTCTATTCATAAAACTTCAAACATCTGCTTTGCTGCAAAATGCCTCAAACAGCTAAAACTGTGAAAGTAAATTTTGGCTATAAATTGAGTACAGAGAGCTGTCTGAACTGCAAGATAAAGTGGACCAAGCAATGTGCTTTGCTTAGACTTGAAGTAATCAAACTAAAGAAAGTGAGGTGAAGAAATACAAAACAATACAAGGCATTTTCAAGTGTCACTTAGAAATGGCACACATTTTAAAAGTACCTTAGACACAGCTACAACAGATAAAGAGAGAAGATTTGTGCATTTCTGTCTCCTGAACCAAGCATTAATTTGCAAGTGGGTGGTGGAAAGACTAGAGAAAATAAGCCAAGGACAGGAGACACCAGTGTGCTACATATGCAGACTGTTTAGATTTATACTTAAAGTCATCCTTGTCTGCAACTGGCAAAAAAACAAAATGGTGTGATACAACCATTGTGTGGTAACAAATGTGGACAACTGCTCCTACATACAGTCCATTTCAGCAGGGTAAAGCTCGGCTTTGTTACATCTGACTCTGTGATTGCTGATTTTTTTTCCCTTGTTGATGTTTGTTTGTGTGTGCTTACTTTGTGGGACTGTTTTCTTCATCTCCTCTCGTAGCACTTTGTCCATTCTGTTGGTTAGCACCGTGCTGAGGGTGTGGCTGAGCTGCTGGCTGAGTTGTTCCTGAAGCTGCTGCTGATGATTCTGACTCTCTGCCAGAACTCGCTCTAGTCTGCGTTCTGAGGTCATGAAAGGTCAAGGCTCACAAGAATATCATGTGAAAGGCTCATCATCAAGTCCTACATGTGTACTGTTACAAAAACTTCATACAATTCATACATACAATTATGTAGACACCACCCTCTTTGAAGCCTTAGGTGACCTTGTGTACTCACTTTTAAAGTTAGTGCTTACTGGAATTAATGAAGAGAAGCTTTGGCTCAAGTTTTTCATAAAAAGTTTTATGAGTGATGAAATGTTAAATGAATAAACTACCAAAACAAGTTCAATGAGTAAGAAAAGACTGAAGGATACGCTCTTGTTCCTGGTGGTTGGTAAGGACGTGCTCTACTTGGGCCATAATAGTGCTCTGCATAGCTTCAATCTGTCCTCGCAGTTCAGTCAACTCCCTCTGCTGGCTGCGCAGCAGCATCAACAACTCGTCCTGTACTTCTGCATTTATCTATGGAATGGAAACAATAATTGAAAAAGGAGACAAAGTGGACCAAGGGAAAGTGCTGCTGAAACAAATGAATTACACTCAAATGATATTTTTTGACTTTAATGCTGATATAAGTAGACAATAATTTGCTAAGAGATTGAAAGTGAATATAAAAGCTGGTGGATCAGTATCTGCCCACTTGTTTTGATATTTGCTGTCCCCTAGTGGCCAAAAATCAATTAATGGTTACAGTTACTTATAATGCATTTCCAAGAGTACAAATCATTTTAAAATACAAAATAACTTTTCATCCATTCATGGTATCGTTGTGGCAATCAATGAATATAAAAGAAGCTGGCCAATATGTTTTATGATCACCTTACCTGACCAGAGTCCATTTGCCTGGACTGAGATGATTCACTGAGGACAAAGGAGAAAGAAGAGGCAAACACTTTTATTGATAATACTTGAACCAATGACACAAATCAGGTTTTCTGTTTATATGTTTATGTGTGTGTTTATACCGCATTTGCATTTTACCAGAGAACCAAACAACGTCAGCATTATTCCACTCCACTGTATGATTTTAGGCAGTATGCCAGCATCAGGGAAGCAAAAGAGGCGTGACAGGCATGACATGAAACACAACAGCGTCAGCCTCTAGTGTGACATGTAACAAACGTGAGCTTGCGGACATTTTCAGTTGCTGTTCTTCGAGTTAGCTGCTGACTGCTAGCAGTAGCTACTTTTTAAATCTCCCCAAGGGTCGTACACATAACACGGTGTCAAAACATCACACCCGTCCCACCCACGGTCCCTGTCCTGCCAGCTGTCACCTGGCTGTCCCTTTTTTGCAGACATTGTTTCAGTGCTGCTACTACCTCTGATGCCGCCTTAAAGGCGAGACAACTCTGTCCACCAGTTACGCAATTGTACCGTTTATACAGAATGGCAAGGCGATACATCGGTGGGAAATTCCCGCCTTGAAGAGGTAGTGTAAAAGGGGCTTGTGACTCCATTACCAAGACTTGAAATATATATATAAATAAATATTCCACTAAATACCATTAGTAATAAAAAAAAAGTATCTGGAGCTACAAACACATTTTTAACCTGGTCTTAGTTTAATCTTGACAATCCACATAACCACAGTTGCTAAAGCTTTAGTTGGTAACTTATATATAAAATAACTAAGTCATATTTGTTGAAACTGTCATTATGTCCACACAGCATTAAATGACACAGATTATCTGTGGGAAAAAAATCCATTACCTTGTAACTCCTCTAATGTCATTTCTGCACATAATCAAAACCAATCAGAGGCGAGGAGTCTCTAACACATCTGTCAGTTATGTAAGTCGCTGCTTGTGAACTGCTCAATCTGTCGACCTAAGCAGTGCTGCTGGTCAAATATGAATCAAGATTCTGTCCCTGCATTGCTCATTCTCACCTCAAATGTTTTCAGAAACAAACTGTAGTGTATTGGTTAGCTTTAAAATGAGAAATTTTGTGACTCTGCCACCATGTTGTAAACAATCGAGCTGAAACCCAGCACCACCCAGCAGCCACAGCAAACTTTCTTGTTTCATAGCTACACAGTTCAATAAAATATGCTTCTGAAAACATCTGAGGTGAGAAACAGGCAATGCAGCAACAGAATCTCGACTCATATTTGATCATCACTGCCTCATTTGACAGTCTGACCACAGATCACGGGCAGTGACTAACATGATTTAACAGTTGTGTCAGAGACTACTCCGCTCTGATTGGCTGTTTTTGGTGCGCCACAATAGATTCTAGCAAATTCCAATATATTTAGCAAACATGGCAAAACATTATTTTCATAAATCTTACCAACTGTGGCTTTACGGGATGAATTAAAAGCAGTCTTGTTTATTTTGCTACTTGATGTGACAATCAGTCCACATAAAACTGCATCTTAACAGTAATTTAAGTCTAACTAATCTCTTCCCTCTGTCAGTCAACAACCTATTATGACCAAGCCTAAGTGACTGTCTGACAATTTCCTGATGCACTCACTGACAGCATCATCAATCATTAAAGCGAGTTTAAAAAGACAATTTAAGATAGATCTGATTTTCTACCAATAAAAAAGTATCATTTGTACAGACTTTTTACATTTAAGAGTGGGTGTAATAAGAAATATGGAAATGACTGATTCATTGTGATAAAAACAGCAGGTGACTCATTTCAAGAGGCCCGGTGCATATCTTAATTCCTATTTATATTGCTTTTACCTCACACTAGGGATTTATGCTGCATTCAAAATATCAAATGACACAAGCTAAACATTGTTTCTCAACTCAACTTTTTCTCTACATCACTTTGTACCACTCTTTCAACTACATGTCACACACACACGTCACAGATCTGCTTAATTGTCTTTATTACATCCAACTTTCATACTCTCATACTTCATGCTCATACCTGTCATCTTTCTTGGTCTTCCTCTTTACTTTTGGCGAGCCTCGTGGCGAGGCCTTCCAGTCCTTAACCGGTAGTCTGTGAGAAGAACGAGAACCACAGTTTCCTGAGGACGATGCAAGGCTGGCCACCTCATCATCAGGGTCACTGGGTCAAAGACAGAAACATACAGATACACACAGAATAAGACAGCTGCTGTAATCTGTGTAGCAGAGTGTATACCACATACTCTCTCATCAAAGATCAATAAAATCAGAATGTTATCAATAAAGTGCTGAATTTGTGTTGTGCCTCGTCTTGTGACATCATCTAGGATGACACCGGCGTGTCGTATTTGCATTAACAAAGAGACTGCTTGTTTATTTGTGTTACCTCTGCTCTGCGCCAGCTTCCTGACTGTCATTCTGTGTGAGGTGATAGGAGCGTCGATGGTAAGGTGAGCTCAAGTGTCTGTCGTTTGACTCTTCTCTTGAACTACAACACAGTAGACACACAAGACACAAACCTCTCTTAAAATTGTTTTTCACACTGCTTTCATAATTTCAACAGATATAAACACTGACTGAGTCATTTTGTCATTGCCATGTCATCCATTTACTGTATGCTTGCAAGCCTTATGCAAATGCTTGTTTATGTTAATGTGTGTTCATGTCCAGATGCTTTATATTCTTTTGTATGTTAAGGGTTTTGGAAATAGTGAACAAAACTGCTATACCAGTAATAATTTCCCATGTTTGGAAGAACAAAAGCGGTTACAATCCTACAAAACATTATGAAATGCTTGAGACTTTTATACAAGTCATTTTCTCAAAAGTAAAGTGGTGGTCAAATTTTGAAAATACGTTTTTAGAACTTTGTTAAATCCTTCATGTAGATGTTTATGTTTAAAGTATGTATTTGTACATGCAAATTCTTACCAGTCACCAAGACCATTGTCTCTTAGACTGTTCCTGGTTTCTCTCGTGATATCGGGTGCAGCTGGCCAAGGTGTGTGGCTAACACTACCATCTGAGGACCCTCCACCAACCCCAGGGTTCTCCTGTGATAAGGCGTTCTCAAGTAAAGATGGGGTGTGACTGAGTCTGGGCTCTGACTCTACGGCCCCGCCCACTGGTCCATCAGCACCTCCGAGTTCGAGGGGCAACAGGCTGAAACAAAAAACACAACAGTCTTGTCAATTTAAAGGCCAGTATTGGTGTTTTTGCAAGTATGTTTCATATTTTGGAGTGCATTTGTTTAAAAGCAGACACAGATGGACTTATCGACCTTGCTTACAGTTTAAGAGTTGTTTCTCATTGGGACCATTAAATCAGCATTTATTTTTGTGTAGGTTACATTATCATTGCTTGTCATCAACATACCTGTTGCTGTTGGCTGTACGTGGTGAGGTGAGAAGGTGCAGCGCAGATGCAGCAGAGGCCATGCTGTCTGTCTGAAGGGCAGAAAGAGGTAAGGGCTCCAAGCTTGACACCATTCCACGCTGAAGCTGCAGAGTCTGAGATGCAATCTCCGGCATGTCCTGGGACATGGCTGTGGAGGCTGAGGAAATGACATCAGGGGAGCGCGCCCTGGTCGGAGAAGCCAGAGGTGGCAGGAGGGGAGAATCCAGAACCTGAGGGCTGTCGAGTGCAAGAGGACCACTAGGGGACGCTAAAGCCTGGAGATGGAGATGAGGAGTGTTATGAAAAAAGACCATGCTGTTCAGAATATTAAGAGGCTGGTAGAAGCAGGAGAGTGTCCAGTCTTACTTGTAGGCTCTCCAGTCCAGGCAGCAGCACAGCAGAGGCAGCTCTTGGGCTGCTGGTGGAGGTGGAGACTGCCAAACTGCTGCTGCTGTTGTTCTCTGCTCTGTTAGGACTCTGACTCACATCGTCTATAGCTCTGCATACAAAAAAAACACAGACACACTGTACTCTGGGATACACATTCACATGTGTGATCAGAGGTTGTTATTCTATAGTTGATAAACAGTTGTCTGGGTCCAGACCTTTGAATATGCCTACTGCACCAAGTTCAAGTTGACTGATTCATCTGGCATCGTGACATGAAACAGCGGTTTCTCAGTTAATATAACAAACAACCAATGAGCACCTTGGGGGGGAATCAGCGCCATGGGTGGAACTAATGTCAAGCTGTTGTCAAGCGTCGTCAAATGGTGCGCTGAAACCAATGAGTAGTAATAACAACAACAGTGAACGCCGAGAAAGACGCCACTATGGAAGCTGTTCAAAAGCAACATGTCTTCTCAATATCGCCTGACATCGTAGTTTGTTTTACTTCGATTCACTCCACTCCTAAAACCCTGGCAAAACAGGTATGTTGGCATGGCTACACATCAGTGAGGACTTAAAATGACATAAGATTCTGGCAGATACATTAAGTTGGTCTCTAGAAATTGGTTGCGAAGAAAATCCAATCCCCCTCCCTTATGGAAGTCGTTTAGAGTGGAGGCATTGTCAGACTGAAGATGGAAAGTGTAGGGAGCTGAAAATTCTGTCTTATTTCAGGCAGGATAAACAGAGTTGAGGAAGAAGAATTGAGAAATGAGAAAGAAAGCAACTAACATGTAGCGAGTAGTGACGGTCAAAAATTTAAAGTCAAACATACCATTGCTAACATAAAAGAAAATAGCTGTTGAGGTAACAAAATACCCAGTAAGTTCTATGTGACTGGAGTAACGAGAGTTAAGAAGCAATGAAAAAGTTTCATGATGAAAATGTAACAATCCATACAATCCAATTTCCAGCTGAGATCTTAAGTGCATGTGATTAGGATACAGACAAAAGGAATGTTGTTATATTGCCAGATTATAAAATACATGTGCTAGTCACGACTGACCTCTTATTCTTCTAAACTGCATAGAAAAGCTCACCTGTTAGTTGAGTCCGAGTTGCTGCTGATAGCTGTCACAATAGTCAGACTGCTGGCACTGCTGCCAGGAGAGGCCGGTACCTGGGAGGTGACAAAAAAGTGATTTACAAGCAGCAAATATAATGAAGTGTTTCTGGGGGAAAAAAAACAAAAAACTACTCAAAACACTACTTTCTACATTATCCTGCATTATTTACCTTGTCATACTTTCTGATGTTCATCAGTTAAAAGAATACTTCACCCACAAAATGATCATTTGAATAGCTTTTTCTTGCATGCCTCCATAGTGAATGAGGAATCCAAAAACAAAGACATTTTTGATGAACTATAGTAAACTGGGGCCAAAACTATATCAAAACATCTGTTTACAAACTCCCACACAACTCTTGCAGTATAATCCAAGTCTCATTTATCCAGTTGTTAGTTAAAACCCTTGCATATAAAAACTCTCACACAGGGACGAGTAGCGTGTGGCATGTGCGTGCAGCTGAAAATACAACTGAATAAATGAGACTCTGATTGTACCGCACTGGTGTGTGAGATTTTGTAAATGGATATTTTGATAAGGTTTTGCTGTTATTTAACGCAGCCCCCTTTTATTCCAATTCATCAAGAATATTTTCCATTTTTGGATTCTTCGTTCACCGTGGAGTCATGACAGAAAACAAAATTTTCTTCAAGAATTCAGCGAAACACGGGGTAAGTAATAGATACAGAAATCATCATTTTGATGATCACAGTGATCAAAGTATTCCTTTAACATTTTGTAGGAGACTGGACAAAAGTAAAGAAACCTGTAGACAACTCGGATGGGTCATGTCCCAACCCAAATGAATCCATGACAGTCACATTAATGATGAAAATCTTTAGAAAAAATGTTATCAGAGAGTCTTGTTTTGTCTAGTAATAACACAAATCTCATCCTTCAGTTACCTCCCAGCCTCTCGCCTCTCGCCTCACACGTGGATAAAACTGAAGACCCACTTTATCTTTGGCTCTTTAAAGTTGTGTCTCCATGTAAACTCAATCAGCCACAGTCGGTAGGCAAGTTGGTCTTTAGTTTGTAAAGACTGTGTATAAACAGGACTATGGTCTTGTGTCTGCTGAATGCCGGTAGCATCACTCAACCGATACGTGGGAGAAGGTGCTATTCATGGGGCCAGATGTTGCTAGGCAACAAATATGAAAATGTTTGAAGCATGGTGTTCTGTTCAAGTGTTTTGACTATTTTGTAAACTGCATGCTGGAGTCAAACATCAACCAGACAGCCCATAGAAAGATAGAGAACAGCAGAATAAAAAGTGTTTGTACCGAAGTACTTGGTGTCATGAAGGCGTCAGGAGTCATCAGCTTGGTCCCACTGCTGGCACCTGAGTTTGACAGGAAGTCAGTGGGAGCAGGAAGCGATGGGATCTTCCTTAGGTCAGTCTGGGAGCCACTTCCTGATTCCTTGTCAGAGCTCTGGTCAGTAAGATGGTCTGAAAACCCTGCTGGACACAGAATCAAAGAGTGCTTCATTTGTTAGGCGATATTTGACATACAAAGAAGGCATACACACAAGGTGCCATGTGAAACATGTAAAGCAAATAAACCAATGTGTCTTTATAGCATCTTTTCATATTCATAATCCACGATTTCTATAATAATTTCGCACTGAAACATTTAATGAAATCTAAGGTCAAAGACCAAATCAAAGGATGGAGGAGATGAGACAGTGAAATGAAAGGGGGAAGATCAGAAAGAAGCGCATGAGTTAAATACAAAAACTTGCTCCAATAATGAAAATATTTATCCCTTTAGTAAAAGACTGAGTTAAATGTTTAACACGCTTGATAAGTCAGCTCTTAAGTTACATTACATACCTGTTTTTAAAAATAAATAATTTAATATTAACCCATCCCAATGTATTTCTATCTGAACTAAACCTCTATAGCTTTTCTCTTTTCAGAGTTTGTGCAGGAGAATTCACAGAAGTTAACAAATGCACACTATGAGAAAGAAACATGTACAAATAAAGATTTGTCCTTCGCAAATGTTCTTTTTTGACTTCTTGGGAGTGTGACTTACCAAAACCATCTTGGGAATCAGAATGGGGCAGGAAGGCTGCAGAGCTGGAACCCAAGTTGGGCTGAAACCAGATCTGGACATCCTGCAGACTCCTAAAAACAAATACAGACACAAACACGCTAATTTAAGACGACTGTGATTATTAAGACTTCACTTGACTGTTCCAAATGAAAAGCTAGTCTTTGGTGTTTGGAAACTGTAACCACACTGCCCCTTGGGGACAATAAAGCTCAACTCAGGCAAATTTGATCTTAACTCTGACATCAGGCAGTGGAAGGAAACTTACTTGGTGTGAACACAGTAGAGTTTTATTTGTATCCCAGACTTAGACTCTGTGGGTCCTTGAGTGCCCTCTGAAAGAAAACACAAATACACACACACGCATGCACGCACGCACGCACGCACACACAAGTAATGCTGTGTTAACTGAGATCAATGCTGCTACATATTTAATGCACATTTTAATTCAATAGTGTTCCCAAAAAGTCCCAACTGAAAGCTGAAAGCAAATGAATTGTTTGTTTTAAAGATAACCATGTGTTACAGGGAAGATCGAAGATTACTGGAGTGAAAAGAGTTACTTGCTTTTTTTTGTTTATCAAGCGTGTGTGTGTGTGTGTTTGTGTGTGAGTGAATTTGCACACCTGTTGTCATGCTCTCGCTCTCCTCCTCTGCAGTGAGGACCTCAGTGTGTCGCAATCGGCTGTGGGCAACATCCCGGACCCCAAAGCTGAGCACTGGGTGGGTCAGCAGGAACTCTGACACCGCTGTGAAACTGGCCTTGCCTTTCTCCAGATCCTGCCGCAACTCCATCACATACAGAACCTGGCAACAAAAGACATCAGCCTAGTATAAAGCGGTTATGTGGGTGGCAGGGAAAATGTCCAGAAACCACGTCCAACACATCAAAAATAATGGGCCACTTTCACGGACAGACTAACCCTAGTTTTACAAAGAGTGGCCTCTTAAACAAAATTGACTAAAACGGTCTCTCTCAGATGTGGCATAGTCCAAGATTTAATTCAACTAGTGTTTAACTGTCTGTTTAATTATCTGACATTTTGGATACGTGGCTTGTACAGCACTTTGTTCACTGGGATGTTTTATATTGTAGTACTGTCTTGTTTTTTTCTGTTTTGTGTCTGTTGACAATCACTTGTTTTTATCTTGTGTTGCTACCTATCTTGGCCAGGACTCCCTTGAAAGGAGATTTTTTTTATCTCAAAGGGACGGATCCTAGTTAAATATAGGCTAAAGAAAACTAGAATTACGGCCTTGCAGTTGCATGCTTCCATGAACCTGTCAAGTTTCTCTTACACTTTATATTCATATCTGTCAGAATGTGGACGCTTCACACATATCTTTCCCCAAGTAGCACAGAAGATATATAAAATTAGCAAAGTTTCAAGGTGGGCACCCAAAATTTGTATCACCAATTCAGTATCTGGTAATTCAGTACCTGACCAAAGCCCTTCTGTTCCTGAGTTATGGTGCTAAATAATGGCCAGAAAAGTGTTTTTGCAGAGCATTATGATGTCACAGTGAAGCTGACCTTTGACCTTTTGGATATAAACTGTCATCACTTCATCATTTTATCCTAACAGACATCTGTGTGAATTTTTTTCATAATTAGTGTATGAATTTTTGAGTTATGGCCAAAAACATGTTTTATGAGGTCACAGTGACCTTGACCTTTGACCTCCAACCACCAAAATCTGATGAATTCATTATTAACTCCAAATGAACATTTATGTTGAAATTGAGGAAACTCCCTCAAGGCCTTCTTGAGATGTTGCTTTCACGAAAATTAGACAGACACATGGTCACAGTGATCTTTGATCACCAATATCTGATCAGTTCATCCTTGTATCAAAGTTAACAATTGTACCAAATTTGAAGGAATTCCCTCAATGTGTTCTTGAGATATGGCATTCACGAGAATGACACATTTGCAAGGTCACTGTGACCTTGACCTTTGACCACCAAAATCTTATCAGCAAATTATTGAGTCCAAGTGAACAATTGTACAAAGTTTAAATAAAACCCCTCAAGGCATTCTTGAGATGTCATGTTCACGAGGATGGGACAGACAAACAGACAACCCAAAAACATAATGCCTCTGGCTACGACTATCGCCGGCGTGGGGGCATAAAAATAATAGTATTTGTGAACATTATTTAAAGCAAACTGAAAACATTGGGCTGACCTTCCTCTGTACGTCGGTGAGGATAAGATACTCAGCAGAGAGGTCCACACTGGCCTTCAGACTCGGCAGAACTGATGAGTTGAACAGATCTGGAGAAAACCTAAACGATGAAAAACCACCATTAGTATCTTTAAATCTGCTGCTCTTAAACAACAGTGGAAATCAATAGGATGAGCTTCAGATCGCAGGAATAGTCTTCAACACATCTCTTTATTTGAGAACTAAATTTGGACTGGTATGAAGCACCAATTTGATGGGAGACTTCCAGGAAGACATTTAGTAAGGTCATGTTTTATTACACAGGATACAGTGCATAAATAGGATTTCAATTTTTAATGATGAAGAAAAGCAATGACCTGATGGTCTGTAAACAGGTCCAGGAAACTGTGCACCACATTTTCAACTCCTGGTTCTGATCCGCTCCGGTTATGAGGAACCGCCAGAAAGGAACTCTGCAACGTGGAAGGACCAGAGGTGACAAAGACAATGTAAAAGACCTAAAATTTAAGGCAAAAGCTTCAGATGTCACAATTTTAACTGAAAACTGTGTGTGCACCAGTGTATACTAACTCTGGGTCCTGTCTTTTGTGGTTGTCACAGAAAAGAAGGCAGGAAAGGGGACGTCCTCCGTGGGGCCGCAATTCATGAAGACATCTAGACAACAGAGTGTGAAGAGAAGTGGTAAAGTGAAGAAGTTAAGAAAACCACAACAACAAAGTAGGTAAGGGCCAAAATAGACAATAGGTCAGTAAGTGACAGACTACAACATGGACCTCATGTTTCATTTCATTCAGCTATTTTTTGGTTAAAGGAAATGACATTTACATTACATGATAATGTATAAAAATAAATATGACGGTACCATAATGCTCATTAGAAAACCTCCCTCCTTGCTTACCTTGGCTTATCCTGTCCCCCCTCAATGTATATCTGCCAGAACTTGATGTATCCATCATGGCTGGCTGTGGCTAACACCGTTCCATCTGGAGACAGGGCCCCTTCACTGACTCGCTGGAGGGGCAACATACACAATCAGTACTGCAAATAATGCTTCTAACAAACCCGAAATCATACAGCACACCACTTTGTACTTGTTGTTATTGTGGTTTTATTTTTCTAATGAAAATTAACAACATTTTTAGTACTGAAAATAATTTTGCATATTGTCAAACATTCTGCAAAAATTCTTCCATTGCAGTTTTATCCTGACTCCTACCTGGTTATGTCCCTTGACTGTGATGAGGCCTTCTTTTACATCCGTGGAATCGACAGGCCAACTGCTGTTGTTGGCCCTCAAGACTTCCAGGTCCCACACCTCAGCCTAGAAAAAAGATGGTAAACTTATGGATGCTAAGTTCCCAATATTCTCTCTCCTGATTCCATTCTGATAGCAAAAACACTGATACCATGTCTTCGTGAAGAAGGGCTAAGGTCTGGCTGGTGTCGTCCTGGTTCTCCTCATTGTCATCCTGGATGAACGGGCACCAGATGAGGCGACGATGAGAGTTCAGTGGAGTGTTTTCTGGCCGTTGGATATGAACCACCACCTGATCACTGCAGGGAGCATGGGTTAAGGTAAATATGGGAAAAAAGACAATTTCTTGATAGATTGGTTTCCGTGATTACTACTACACCAAAGCAGGTTATGATAACACAGGGATTTGTGTAAAAATCACAAGGCAGTTTGAGCTGCTGTGAGTATTATTTCCATTTAAAAAGCACACAAAGAACTACGATGAATAAACAGTGGAAAGGCAAGCAGTAACATCCACTCTGCAGAGACGCACATAGACCTGCACACCCTCCTACTGTACACACTCCCTTCCAATGTCTCCCACATGTCAGGATACAGTATCTTGTTTCCAGTGCAGGTGAGCTGCCAGACCATCAGGTTGCCCGCTTCATCTACACAACCCAACAGGGAGGAGTCGAGGTGGGCAAAAGCCAGATCTGTGACAGCTCCAGTGAAGCCCTTCAGGAGGGAGCGCTCGGCGAAACTCACACTCAGGACACGAATCATTGCATGGTTATTGGCTCCTGAGGGAAGAGATGTTTGTTTAAAGAAAAAGATAAAGAGGCGTGTAGTATCACAGAACTCAATTCAGTTGAGCAACTATCTGATCATATAATATGATCAGATAGTTGAGCAATTATCTGATCATATTATATGAAAATATCTCTGTAAGTAGTAGAATGGGATAATACTTTCCTGCTTCCTTCTTACACCCACACAAACACCAGTTTTTGATAGAAATACTTTTTACTAAGGAAATAGTTCCTATGTTAACTGTAGACAGTGACATGACATGTTTCTTTTGCATGTGCTTCTTTCAATGCTGTGAGCATCACCACAGGTAAAGAAGAAACTAATGTTTATACACTGTATTTAAACTTGTTTATTAAAGCTTTACTTCAAGCACTTCAAAAAAAATCAAGCTCTTGATTCTTCATTGTTGCTGAAGCTCTTTTACACTGACTGTTGGGGTCTTGGTTGGTACTCAGTTTTGCTTGACAGCCAACTTTAGAAGGAATTCTGGTGGTTCGAAACCTCTTCCATTTCACAATTATTGAAGCGACTGTGATTCTTGGAGCTTTACAGTACTTACGGTATTATTCCTCTGCCCTGATCTATGCCTCGCCACAATTTTATCGCAGAGGTCTACATCCAGGAATACACAGGTGTGTGTGCTCTCCTAAATTATGTCTAATCAATTCAATTTGCCACAGATGGACTCTGATTATGTTCCTGACACATCACTAGGATAATTAAAGCAAACACACTGAATTAAAGCAAAAGAGTGACTACAATTTGGATTGCCATGGCAAAGGGTCTGAATACCTATGTACATGGAAGATTTCAGTTTTTAATTTAAAATAAATTTGCAAAAACGTCTAAAAACAAACAAAAAATGTTTTTACTTCGTCATTATGGGTTACTGAGTGTAGACTAATGGGCAAAAATGGCAATTTTATCCACTAAAAAATTAAATCTAGAGCACAAGAGTCTGAAAAATGTGAAGAGGTTTGAATATCTTATGAAGACACTGTGCATGAATTGTTATGGTTTTTCCCACTGCTTTAGATTAAAAACAAAATGAAAGCACTGTATTGTAAACACCACATATCATGTATGATAACCTGAACTGTCTGTAGTAGTAGTTCTTGTTTATCTTAAGTGCTTTTTGATATTTGTGTCAAGTGATGGAAGAAAAAAAAAGGCATTCCGGGACTCTCACCTCTGATGGCGTAGGCCAGGAAGGAGTTGGACACGGCTATCAGTCTGCCATAATAATATTTGTGTTCCCAGTCGTACTTGGCAACAGGTTGAATCTTCACCTGAATGAATAAAACATTCACCATTCAATTAATGTTCTCTAAACAAAGTTCATTAAGTTAAAGCTCAATAAATGAACCTTGCACTTTACACTTATCTCATATAAATGTATACTTCTGTGATCATTTGTATTCTCTAAAAAAAAGTTATTTCCTGATTAGAGAGGCAGACATCTGAATTTTTAAAAAGCACTGTAACTAATCACTTGTCCAAAAGCAAGTACTACATTCTGGTAAGTCATTTTGACTCTCACACATTGTCAGTGTTGTAGATTTCTATTTCCGTCCCCCTGATTTATAAACTTAACAGAAACAACTTGGCTTCTTACCTTGTTGCTGCCACGAGCCTTGCTGTTGATGCTGGAATCTTGACTTGCCACAATCTCCACATTGTTGGAGGTGATGGGGATACAGGTGGAGCGATCATCACCCGAAAGGCAGCTGAAATTAGAGCATATACATTTAAGTTCAATAGGGATTTAGTTTCTCAATAACAAAAGTGCTTACAAAAATGTCTCTGCATTTTAATGATGAGATTTAAATAGAAGATAGAGATCTCATTGTGCTTTTGCCTCATGTGACAAAGTATGCCTAACTACTAGGTTTTACAAGTGATTGATTCTAAGAACGAACTCACATTATCTGACACTCCTGAGCACTGCTGAGGTCTGTGGAGATGGGTCTGCTAGATTCTGACATGGTGGACCGATCAGTGCCTCCCAGAAGGCCTGCTGCTCCCAATAGCCCATTCAGCTCTCCGTTAAAAGATGGCATTCTTGGGCCATCAGTCGATGGTGCATCTGAGGAAAGATAATAAATGCAGGGATTATGTTAAAACACTGTACAAAGATGTAAATGAATATCAAGATGGAGAATTCAACGCCTGCAAAGAGAAAATATTTGTTCTAAAGGTATCTTACTGTATTATTCTGACAGTGCTCACAGACCAATACAGAATTGTAATACCTACAAAACCTTACACAAATAAGTGTAAAAGAAATCCATTTTAAACTTTAAAAACATTTAGTGTTTCAAGATTAATTTTGACTATACTTTCATATATTAGAAGACAAAAATCCACCTCAGAAGGTATCAATATTCCAGGTTAATATTTGCCCTAGTCTTCAGTAACTAGACTCAAATAGGGAGGTGGAAGAATTCTCCATGAGAAAAACCATGTCACCATCACCTGCATCCTAATTATTGGATATTATAAATATTACTCTTAGTAAGTTGTTTATCTTTTGTTTTTAATATATTTAGTCATTTGGACAGAGTAACAAAGTACAACTAATAAGGCTCCTCCTACATACCAATTACATCCTTTTATAAGTAAGGACAAAGTTGTCTGTGAGATGCTTATCCTATCATTCTCCCTTTCAGACACCAAACAAACCACTTCTCTCTGTAGCATAATATTGTTTTCACACACATTTGATACATCAGAGCAGGAAAACTGGAGATAGAACTATTGACATTAATAATGACTGCATTCAATTTATGTTTACCCTTCCTGTTCCAAAGGTCTGCTTAGTTATGTGCATGCTGGCTGACAGCCATTACTTACTGGGACACTTCAGTCAATCAGACCCCCATTTGCTCAATCTTCTCTTACAATTGCACCACAAATACATAAACAACCACACACATAACCCCCCACACCACACACATCCATCTGCGTCCAGTTTTTGCTAAACCTCCTTTTTATGCCTTGTTTACTACCCTCGTATTGCTTTTTGGTTTTCATTATTTGTCTTGGTCTTATTTTACATAATTAGCTGTTAATGTGTTCATGTACCTGCCTTTTCTTATTCTGTAATCACTTTATTGCACAATGAAAAATAATAAGATAAATAAATAAACAGATCAACAATCAATTTTATCAATTAGCCTACACCTGTTCTTTACCTCTAACAACAAATCACAATGCCTGCTGAAAAAAAAAACATCTACTGGCATCAAGAGCGAGCCATTTGAGTAGCATGCTGTCTTTCCAAATACTTAAATATGATTTAAAAAAAAAGCATAAAATCCACTTCTACTGCAGAGCCTTGTACTAAAGAACGCATGCTAATACTTCACTAACAATAATAAGATCAGGAGCAGATCAAATACTTTACTATTCAACTGGAATATAAATCCTGTCCGAGGGATTCAATACACAATGTTTGGTTTTGCTATTGCTATAATGTGGATTAAATCAAATATATAGCTTGAAAAAGTTGCTAACGCCTTTAATCACATGATCACATACTTCATCGTATTTTTTTATGTGTATCAATTGTTTCTGCACCTCCACAGTCCATAGCCGTATATTAGTTTGTAGCTATGTGAATATGGTGTACTGCCCAAAACAGATACACAACATAACACTAGACTACAAAGGTAAATAGCGTTAGTACAGGAGCAAAACATTCTGAAGCACGACTGAGTCCACACTTAAGGAAATCTGTGTTTTCTTTTTCTCCATCTCCTCTAATGCCAGTAGTGTCTTCCTTACAATAACCTGGTTATTTTGATTGGTTAAGTTTCCAAATGACCAAGTATTACTTGTCTGAGAGAACCACAAACATCCCTCAAACGAGTGTGTCGAAATTAGCCAAGAACACCGACCTTCTACGCAGTTATGGAGGCTCGAGCTAATTCTTGATAGCAGTGAAATAAATCTGGCCAAGCGATACGTTATAGAGACACATCTCTATTTACTGCTTTTAAGTCATAAATGAGGAGGTGCTACAGAGATAATTTCGATTAAAAAAACATTTTATCTTCATTTTCGTCGCTTAGCGGCAAAATAGCCAGCTTTCCTACCCCAGAAAATAGACAGAGACATAAGCTAGCTCGCAACGTTGCTAACACTTGCGAAAATAACCTTTCCGGCGCAGTTAGCGGTCTAACATTTCGACAAACCTAACCACATTTAAATTAGTTAAAAAATACATGTGCACACTCATTGACATCTATATTGTGTTTCCATGCGGTGGGTTGCTTTTGTTAGAGGACAGTGAAACTACTGTTGTGCTAACTTTACTCCAGTACAGCAGCGCGCTAAACCAACTCATGTTAGCTAGGTACCAATTCAGTTAGCTAGCATTCCATTAGCCTCTGCGGCCTAAACTAGCGCAGCCGCTTTTCATTCCCGGTTCACTCACCGGTGCTGTTCCCGGGACGGTCGAGCTTGAGGATGTCCCGAAGATGCTGGGTCGCACCCTCAATATCTATGTTAGAATTGGACGCCATGTGTGAGGGAAGGGGGAAACTGGGTTAATATAGGGGGCGAGAATAATTTCTTGTTTGATGCGATGCTGTCAGTGTTCCCTTCGTTCACCCAGAGCAACCGTCTAAACTTCCGTCATGTCCGCGCCGTATGCTCCGACTCGGGTCTGCGGCAGGTCATTGGTTCCTACCTCAACTTCTGAGGTAATGTACACATATTGTACACAGCAAGGCATAATGTCGCCCTCCACAGTCAGCAACACTAATTGTTAGACATTTGAACGTTGTGTCTGTGAGCTGGTGGAGAGAAATTTTAAATTGTGTTCTGCTTTTCTTGTATTTGACCTTTGCTCCTTGGTAATTTTACCAGCAGCTGAGTTCAGCATGGCAGACCAAACCCTTGGCCTCATGGTCTTTAAAGTCGTCAAGGTAGCATCTCTCATCTCAGGTTAACTTTCCTGGTTCCTAGTCTCAAATTATAACTGAAAAATGGCCAGTATTATAGAGATATGGCATTAACAACTAGATGAATAAGTTTGTAAATATATACCTATATACATGAACCAGTAAACTGGAAGGTCATCAAACTTAAATGTTATCATGGCATTTATTTAATAGTTTAATAGTCCTAATAATATCCAAATAGAAGCAAACAATCCTCGGTGAGGCCTCCTGGTGGCACAGTGTTGTGTTATTATGGCCAAGTACTTTCCTCACAAGTTCCCCATCCTTGTGAACTGTTTCTATCCCTGTGCACCAGATATCTTTGATACAAAGGGTTTCTTCCGTCAAATGTCTTGCAATAGATTAAGTTACACATTTTATCATAGTTTCATGGTGCCTTCATTTTTCCTTTACTGGCCATTTTGGTTCTCCCTATCTAAATACACCTACAGGTTTTTGATTCTTGTGTAGAAATGGAAATGTTTGACATGATGAGTGGCACTTACTGGAAGGCAAAGTGGTGATTCATATTCACATAATAAAGATCCTTAGCAAGTTAAATTTAGATCCAGTTTAATATTTTTTCAGATAATTAGTATTTTACTTAATCTGAGTAACTTAAACTGTTTTTAATGGCTTCATATTAGTACCAATTTGATTTAATTATTTATTGCTATTTGACTTAATCAAGGTATTACTTAATATAAACACTGAAGACCTATTATTTATTCAGTGGGCACACTCCAGACTCTATATATAGGCTCTGACTGATGTGCATGTCAGGTGACTAGCTCCTACTTCCAGACCTGCATCATCAGTCTGCTCTCCTCCACTCCACCACTGTGCTAATAAAACTGAGTTGGCAGCCTGTCATGACTTAATGAATGTAACTAACACAGAGTGAGTTTTATAACATTGACAAACTGTATTAACTGTGGATAGGTCACATCTGGCAGATACACAATCCTCTTAATAAGGTCAGTATCAGCCCAGTTACGATTCAGCAGACCAATGGCTGACTCGCGTTTATTTGACAATTCTCAATCAACTGAATCACAATAAATATAAACCAAGTATGGTCACTTTTCCCAGCTGATCCTCTGCAGTAAGATCACCCAAACTAATACTTAATTTGCTAGAAGCAAAAACAATATGCATTTAAAAACAATTGTAATAAGACTTACTGTGGAGAGACAGACAAGGAGAGACAAGGCCACACTGTTATGAAAAAAGTCCAGGTTTTATTGTCTATTGTGGCTGTAGTTTGTGTGTGTGTGAGAGAAAAAGACAGACTGAGAAAGACAGAATGAATGAGAGACAGATGGAGAGAAAGAGAGCGAGCAAGAGAGAATATGTAGGAGCCCACCACACAGCAAAGTCAAACTTTATGTCCTCCATGACTCTTTGGTTTGCACGAGCAAAACCTGGCATGAGGGTGAATCATGGCAAAGTTAATAATTGTGTAAAGGAAGATAAAACTCAGTTAAACACGCTAAGGCAACACACAAGTGGCATCTAAAAACAACTTACAACACAAGGAGCCGGAACTGATGAAGCCGACTCTGAACCTGAACATGGATCTACAAACCAGTCAACAACAGTGCTAACAGAACTGAGTTGACAGCAGTGCAGTCAACAGTTGAGTAGAATGGGTTATAGTTAAGTAAATAACAGTGGAGTGGAGAGCAGAGCAGAGCATGAGTTAATGGCGCCGGTCAGCTGTTTTGTCTCTCTGGTGGCTCTGGAGTGTAGATATCCTAATGGGGGACTCCCAGCGTCATGCAGATCAGCGGAGTAGCAGACAGGGGCATCTGATTGGTCGACCGGCTCTCAGCAAAGAAACGCGTCGCAGTTCTACTGGCTGGGCTGGGCTGAAAACCCACCTGGATGAGGTTCAGTGATTGACATCTAGAATCCGGTGTTTGCTTGCTTGTCAAGCAGGCATAAATGAGACAGCAGGAGGGAGGGATGAGTGTTCTCTCTTCTCTCCATCCTCAACTCCTCCTTCCCCTCCCTCCATACTTCATCATATGGTGCCCTTCACTATGGCTGCCCCTGCCCACCAGCGCGGGGAGGGGGGGTTAGCCAAAGTTGTGAATAGCCAGCCTGAACATGTCATTGGTGCACACCCATGCATCGTTAATGTTCTTCAAGATGAAACTCTGATGGAAACCCATGATGGGGTCATCATCTGCCTGCGAACACACATGCAAATAAAAACAGCAGAGGTTCAGGACAAACTTGTCAGTAAAGTGATTTAATTTATCAATTGTACACATCAAAGTTAGTACACAAGTTGTGAGGAGTACCATTCAGTCATTCGGTGAAATAGTCATGGAATTTCTTCTGTACCAAGTCAGAGAAAAAAATGCAAAGAACCCAGGTCTCTTGGCTTAAAGTTAGAGTCAAGAAACTCAAAACTGAACGCCTATGTTTAAGGTGGGGTGCAGGGTTTACCGTCCCAAATAACCAGCTCCAATCAAGGCTGGTTAGTTTAGCTTGCAGGGGAAAAACATCTAAATTAAGAATTCCAATAAGTTATTTCCATGGCCTTGGTAAGTTCAATCAATATTTGGGATCATGAGCAGTCTTCTTTGAAAAGCCAGAAACCAGAGAAGTTAAAGCGGGATTTATACCTGTGTGTTGAATCAACGGCATACTTTCGGCAGCAGCATACGCTGTAGCCTGATGTGCACCTCCCCACTGCTTGTCACGCCAACTCAGACATCCTTTTATTTTTGTGATTTGAAACCAATTCCCTAAGTGGAAACGAAGCTCTTATTTACTTTTATTTCACAGATAAACAATAAATTGTGATGACAATGAAACAAAATAGATTTTTTTTCTTGGCTTTGTATGAGTGGAGAAAAACTCTGCTGTGCTAATTTATGTAATGTAAAATGTCATAGGCTTATGCTAATAATGTTAGCATGTTGTATTTGTTGGATATTGGATACAGTACCAAGCACTGCCAACCAGCCAGCAAACTTTCTCATTTCTCAAATATGTTTCTGAAAACATTCGAGACAAGAAACAGGCAATGCTGTAACAGAATCTTGATTCACATTTGATCAGTGCTGCCCAGTTTGACAGTTTGGGTTCATCTCTTCCTCGCATCTTAGCTCTGCCCTCATGAGACACAGGGGAGATATGCGAGGATGAAGGGTGAGGAGAGAAGGAACGAGGAAATATGTCTTTAGAGAAATGAGACGTCTTTTTCTCTGACATGTCACGTGAAGCGACGTCCCTTTGTGATGACGGCAGCAGCTGATTACAGCTGGATCAGCTGTCAGGAGGCTTTATTAACAGCTATAGAAACTTTTTTGCACACACATAATGTTATGTATACATACACAATGATACAGATAGTTATATATATACATATAATGATAAAGATACAGATACAGTTATCATATAGTGTTACATATACATATATAATGATAAAGATACAGATACAGTTGTCAGTAACAGAGCAGCAGTGTGTTCTCTCTGTCTGACAATCACCTGCACATGAACAACAACCTGTGTTCTGTATTTATAATATACAGTATATGATTTAGGCCTTTTCATTTTTTGCATTTGTATTTAATGATATTCTGCTTGTGAGTTTATTATTTAATAATCCAGAATATAGTTATGGTGTCTCTGAACACTGGAAACAATTTATTAGGCCAAATGTTTCAGGGAAATTAAAATTCTGTAACTCATCAACTCAACACTCAGGAGTGATCAGCCTCAGTGTGAGTGATGTCAGTGATGTTAAAGTGTTTCTTGCTGACAGACAGACTCTCTGACTTTGACTGTATCCATAATAAAAGTTGATGACGGAAATAACAGATTGTGAAGAGAAAAATCTTTCTAATAAATTAATAAAGTCATTTGTTTCCTTTCCTTGTTCAGATTTTTAACTTGATGGTGAAACAGAGAACAAATAAAATATGAAACTTAGGAGTGATACTCTTGAGTTCAATCTGTTCTCTGTCTTCCCTCTGGTATGAAACTCCAGTGATATTGTGATGTATCAGATCAGTCCGATCAGCTGTCCAATCAATAACTGATATCCAATCAGGGGTGTGCGTCACTTGGTAATAGACTTCCGCAAAGGCTGCACTCGTGTATCCTCGCTTCCCTCCTCTCTGAAAGCCTCCTCTCTCCTCAACTCCTCTGAGCACATTTAACAAATTGAGACCTGCTTCAAGATGGCAAGTCTCGATCGACTTCCAGGTCAAGTGATTGAGGATAGAGGAGTCAAGGGGGGATACTGGGATGAACCCTTTGACTGCAGTTCACAGAGCAATTGACTTCAGTGACAGCTGCGTTAGAGACTCCTCTGCTCTGATTGGTTGTTACAGTTGCACTGCAGCCTGATTCTAGTGAATGCCACAAGAGGCAGTAGGAAGAGGAGGAGGGACATGATTTTTTTTTCCCCACACACTTTGCATCTTATGTACTTCTTTCAGAATATAGTGGCAGTTTCCGCAAATATGACACAAAGTTATTTTCATAAAAGTTACCAACTGTAGCTTTAACAGTGTGGATTATTCTTCTTTGGTTTTCATTTCAAGTTCTCATCACACAGGTGTCTCATGTTATTCTGAGCTGCAGTTATGGAATCAGTGTGTAAAATAAGCCACACTCTCAGCTATCACTCCAGGAAGAAAATTAAAATGCAGCTAAAATCATCATGTCTTCACGGTCATAAAACGAGAGGGGGAATAGAAAGCTTAAAACGATGAAATTATTCCACTGACCTACAAAAACATATACTCTGTTTTGCTGTTCACACAGGCCTTTTGTCCATGTTGGGATCATTTTTTTCCTCAGTGATCTGATTAGTCTGTGTATGGACTTTTGACAGGTTGTGGTAACCTGCTCTGGAGCAGGTTAGCTATTCGGCAGAAATTACCACGATGATGTATCCCAGTAAAACATGAACCAGCTTTGAAGTACTGAAAACTAAGGGTTAACCCTAAAGTTACCTCTTTAACACCAAATCCTGCTTCGTAGTACAGGCCTCAGGGCAGAAGTTCAAGTCAACTCTGAGCACATGCTTGACATAATGACTGAAGCAGACAATTTTACACATCAAAGTTGATAGGCCTTGGGGAGTACTACTCCATATGTTTAAAAAAAGAGTAGTACATAGTTTGTCTGTTTGAACATTTTGTTAGTATTTTAATAGATTTTTTTGACCACTGGTACAAATTGAAACATACATACTTAAGAATTCAATGTGTGAGGATCTGGCTGTAATTCAGACAACATGCTGTAAAATAAGGAGTGAAGGATAGCGCTACTTACTCTTAGCTGTCCTACGACCATACTCAAGATGCAGCAGTCTGGAGTTGGCTGGTGGTCCTGCGCTGTTATACTATGCCCTATTTTTGTGAAGGGTAGACTCTGGCACACAAAAATGTAGAGGAAGAATACACAAGAGAAAATTAATACAGGAATATCAGACACTGAAAGAATATACAGAATCAAAATATTTACCTATGAGTACTTTAACTTCTATTTAACTACTTTCATTGAGACGTATAACAATATTGATAATATATAATTAAAACTAAAATCCTCAGTAAAATTGTACTATGGTTACAAAAAGGTTGGATAGAAATCTGTTGACTTGACTGCTGCATGTCTACACAACTTTTACAGTAACCAGGTGACTACAGTGCATGTAAAGCCCCTTTTCCACTGCACAGAAAAACAACTAACACCTGCTAACATCTGGCTTATTAATGTAATGGCAAAAGGTAACAATCTGCATTCACACCCAGGACTCTGCAGTGGTCACGGGAATTTATTGGTTTCGGTTCTGACTGGCATTGATGGAAACACGACACCCAGGTAAATGCCCTAATTTTAGCCCCTTAACCAGCGAGATGCAATGACATGCCGTCACACAATACTGTTTGACTCCACCCAAGCAGCTCTCAAACATTGCTATATAGAGATATGTAAAAGAAGTAACCCCATTTTCACAGGCCTCCATGCTGCTTTCTACTGTTTACTCACCTGTTTTCTGGCCTGTCCGTAACGTTGAATATTACACACCAAAAAAATAAATAAAAATCCTTACACACACAGAAAGGCATGCTCGTCTGGTGCAGAGCCATGTGCACAGCTCTGGTCTACTGACAATTGGAAAGGAGTCTATCAACTATATAAGTGGGTTTCCAGAGTCTAAAAAAAACCTGCACCAGCTTTTGTGGGTTGTCTGATTACCTACATAACCAGATTTCTCAAAATGACCTTTTTTTGTGTGTATGTCAACATACTAACTGCCAGTGTGGTTCTCACTTAGGCCACCAGCTACCTGTTACACGTTACCTCTGTATATGGCACAAATTACCAGATAAACTCACAGTGAGTTTGTCAACGATCGCTCTTTTTCCCTGGAACTGCTGTCCTTCCCATGTGAGGCATGACGCATCGATCTGTGTGGAGGAGGACAGAGAGATAGAGAAAGATAGAGACAGAGGTAGAGATACAGATGAAAGTTATACCAAAATCGCCACATTACATGACTCAAGTGATACTTGCTTTGCTCCCTTCAAGCTCTATCTGTTTGAGACTGACATAAGAGAAAAACTTGTGTGAAGTTATGACAGAGGTTTGTACTGGGGGGTGGTGGTGGCTTGGGTGGCGCTATGAAACTAATTCATGATTATTTTGTGCATTTTTTCTTCGTGATGATGTGGATAAAAGGTCTGAGTTAGATAATTTGATGTATAACACTGAAATAAAATACAGAAAGTGTCAATTGGTGGTGTATGATAACCTTCTTACACACATGTAAAGGCTATTTATATTGTTCCGAATTTAATTAAGTACTGTCATTGCGAACGCATTACAGTAAATCTGTCTTTACATGACTTATACCAGCTGATTGTGCACCTGACTAATCTTAATTTTCTTAGGCAGTAGGCTTATTACCTTTTTCATTCAATCAGCAGGCCCATTTAAAAAAAAAAAAAAAAACATTTTTCAAATAATAAGCAAAAACATAGAGAGAGATAGACTCATGTTTATATTCATAAAAAATCCTTATACACTTTGTGCTTAAAGATATAATATAACCTTTGGGGCTGCAACTAACAATTGTTTTGACAACAATAAATATGATTAATTGTTTTGTCTATAACATGGCAAATAACAATAATAATAATAATAATTATGAGAAATACCCATTACAATTTCCCAGAGCCCAAGATTGCTTGTTTTGTCTGGACAGTCCAAAATGCATACATTCAGTTTACCCAATCAATCCCGAGCAAATCCTGTCATTTGAAAGGCTGGAACCAGAGACAATTTGGCCTCCCTGCTTGTAACATCACTTAAACAAGCATGATATTATAAAAAAATAATTCAATTTCTGTTTATCGACAAATTGATTAACCAATTGGTTCTCGCAGCTCTAAATGTCTTTCAAAATCCTCTGGCAGTGCTGTGCAATGATGTGTCTTTTTATCCATTTGTGAAGTAGGATATTATCCATGACACTGATAAATCAACTGTGGACATACCCACCAGGTGTGCTCACTAGTAGGGCTTTCACACCGGCAGGGCACCGGCACGGTTCTGGTTCCAGAACCCAATTTTGAACCAGCCGGCGCGTTCAGACCGAAAAAATAATTGGTTCATAACCTGAAAAGTCGGTTCACAGCAGAACCAAAAAATAGTTGGTTTTACCTTGCGAACCGTGACATCATAAGTGGGCGTGTGACATTCTAGGCTGTGAAGACCATAGATATCTATAAAAACACGAGCATATACTTTTTACGTAGCATTCGCCTTATACGTAATAGTCTTCTACGTCTTCTCATCATCAACAGTTGGTGCATTCTGGATTGTTAGACAAAAACAAATAACTGGAGTAACAAAGCGAAAGCTTGCAGATAATCCATGCGATCTGTCACTTTGCCGGCTGCTGTGTTTATTTCTGCTTGCCGCTGTTATGTTTACTTCCGCCTGAGTGATGCGGAGTAACGTCCTCCCAATTTGGTTCCGCTTAAGCTGGTGTAGACACGGGCTGGTTCGCCAGACAGCACCAAGGTTCTGAGACTCCAGAACAGAGCCAGAGCCGGAACAAGAACCGTGCCGGTGCCCTGCCGGTGTGAAACTGCTATAGGTGAGCTGATACCTCACCTAGCCTCTGATTTTCACTGACTCATACCTGGACTGGAAAAGCCAAAAATGTTAGCTTTGGTGAAAGAGGACAAAACAGCTGGGACAGCCAAGAACATAATTCAGTTCAGCCCAGCCCTGAGGTAAAACATCTCGTAACTGAGCTAAAGCATGGTTCTGTTACACTCACATATATGGATCCAAGTTGTGATCTGTCACTGTCAAACATCTGGTAGTAGTGCTGCACAAAGCTGGATCCTATCTGTTCCCACAGAGGCTGGTCCACCATCCTGAATCACCCTGCAACACACACTGGGAGGATCGAGAGATGGAAATGGAGCAGGTCAGAAAAACAGAGGAAAAATGGGGGGAAAAAGACCAAATACAACATAAACAGCAGCACCCTTATTGATTTAATGAGGCTGCTTAGTTGGCTAGGTAGAAGAGTATGACAACAATGTGAGTCATATGCTATGGCATATAACATATAACTGAGCACCTATGGGAGATCTGACCAGTGTTTCTAATATTTTGTCCACCCCAATTTATATCAGTAATATTAATTTAACATTAGAGACACTCCTCATAGCAAGGTTCAACAAAATTCTTATAAATGCAGCTACATTACAACACAGTATAATCTCCAAGGCAATTGGTATAGGTATTCCAATGTAGCAATACTGTTATAAATGCAGTATTTAAATCCAGTGTATACCCTCACTTTACAGACCAAAACAGTGTCAGAAAGGCTAAATACACTATCCGGAGTACACAGATTAAAACAAAACTTGCTCACTTAGTTGACATATTTTCAGTAAAACATTAAGTTAAGTTTTCTTGATGCCGACCCCATTAAAACCAAAACAACAAAACACAGTAAGACTCAAAGTACACTGCGGGTGTATGACTATCACCACACGGCGAGAAAACCACAAATAGTTAAACTACGTTAACTAAAATGGTCCGGACGACTTTTGCCGAACACGCCTCAACAGTCTATCCGTTTGGGTGACACTGACAGGACAAGTCATGTGCTTCCACATATCGATGCACTGTTTTTACTGGAACAATCCGAGAGCTCTGAAAACTAGCAATGAACTCGAAACAACGTACCCCACACACCGACGGGAAACAAACACTTATAGGTTTAGGTAAATACAGTTAAGGCTAACAGAACCGTAAAATGAGCGTAGTTAGAAACGTCAATAAATCGAAAAGCTCTGACGTTATGGCTAACGTTACTTGACATAAGCTAAGTAGCTGCTACTAGCTTCCCAGCTGTCTTGTTTGCTAACGTTAACTTAGCCTGTGTTGATAAATACAGTTCATACAGCTACCTCGTATGCCTCCCCGCCAGCTAATGTTAGGCGTCAGGTAAATAATATTTTCTAGACGTTAGCTAACTGGCTGGCAGGCGTTGGCCTTTTCAACAGTGGCTAAAAATACCCCGTCTCCTCCAAGTGTTGATGCCTCCTCCGGGCCCGCGCGCACAGCTCTGGAAACCCGGAGCAGCTAACTGTTACCCTACATAGGCGTGCCCAACGCTGGCCCTAAACCGGGTTGGAGCAGTCAATTGAACCACTCATACTGCCTTATACCTGTTTAAATGTAGGACATAACTACCGCGTTTTGTTTTCACACATGTTTCCATTCACTATTCCATAGGACGGTTTCCCTAAAATAAGTAATAAAAACTTACCGCTTACCAACGCCGAGGCCGGCTGCACGATCGTACAGTGCAGTGTCTGCTCCCCTACGAGGGCACGCACTTGAAGGCGTTTGCGCCGCGGTGGTTTATGGGGATTGTAGTCTTTATATAGGAACAGTTTTGGACCTTTAAAAAAGGAAACAAGGTCATTTAGTGTTATTGTAGGTTACAACACAAGGTTGTTGCAGGACGAAATGCAGTTGTAGTTTCTTTATGCTACACAAAAAGAAAAAAATAAAGCAAAAACAGGTGTGCATTCCTTTACAATAGTAATGTAAACAATAGCCACAAAAACACTGGTGACTTCTACGACCAAATAAATATGGCCATAAAACATGGTCAGTATTTGTTTGTGACATGTTGTAGCTTTATTTGCACATTAGCAGTTTGACTGATGCAAAGCCTAACAGTGTACAAGACTTGTTTCTCAGTTTGACTTATGGCCTCACTTTGGAGCACCACTGAGGAAAAAGCATTGGATTTTTTTTCTGCTGCATTTTTTATTTCCGTAACAAATGTACAAATCTCAGTGTTTGTTTGTTTTTTGGAGGGGGGAGGATGTCTTTGAATGCAGGGCTTTTAATTTTAATGGACTATTTTTACACTGTTGTATTGGTACTTCACTTAAATATGCACACAAACATCCTGACCCTGGGCCTGTGTATTTTTCTTTTCTGTCTTTTCTTTTTTTTCTGCGCAGGCTTTGTGTTCGTTTTTACATTCTGAAGGATTTAGACAGGAAGCTCTGGGACTGAGGTTCTTTGAGCATGAAATGTGTAAGTTCAGACCATTTATTAATGCAATTTAAAACTGTGGTAGAAAGTGCAATTACTCAATCACTGTATGCGCAATATTCAGGCAACACATTTGATGTACTTTGACAGAATTAGAAAGGCTTTCATTTTCAAAATTTCTCAAATCACTTCTAGAAACAGTGTCCCTGTTTTTCTAGCTAATCCACAGATCTTACTATCTACACTTTGTACTGAACCAACAGTCCCTGGCAGACAGTTGTTTCAAGTGAGAAGGCTCTAATAAATCCACTGTGCAAACTTCCCAGCACCAAACTGCTTTAAGATTGTTTTGCAGCAAAATGTGGTACAGAATCTGAATTTATCTTTGGCTTACTCATTCACTCCTCAGTTGTCACGTGAAGGCAAACTGTCAAGGAGAAAACTTCTGTCACATATTAATAGCAAAAAGTAACGGTAGAAACATACCCTCAAAAACACTTAAGTTCCTTCTATGTAATTTATACTTCACTTCTTATTCCAGGACTGCTGGACACAATTACACTAAGGTGGTGACTTAAACACTCCACCCTAAACTTGAGCTCCTTCCCAGCCAACTGCCCAAACAAGTCCTTGATCCGACTTTTGACTTCTACACCAACTTCTTCACTTTACTCATAAGCGGCTAAATTGTTAGTGTGTGTGCAGGCATGTGATTGGGAGCTTGGGATGCCAGTCTAAAATGTATGTGTGTGTATATGTATTTTTCGTCTCAGTTTGTCCAGTGAGCATGCAGCTGCAAATCCACCAGACCACAAAGATACACATACCTTTCCTATCTGATCTGATCTGCTTTAAAGAACTGAGAGCACTCAAAATAACCACAAAAGGATGCAAAACAACCAAATAAAGACACAAAATGCCCTTAAAGAAAATCACAAAAGTACCTAAAAGAGACAAAATGATAAAACACACAAAATAACTATCAAATGGGGCAACAACAAAAACAGAGACACAAACTGACTACAGAGACAGAAAGCAACAAAAAAAGACACAAAACAACAAATAAATAACAAAACAAAAAAACCCCAAATGAATAACAAAAAGGCAAAACCAGTACAAATGCTGTGTCTTGCTTCTATGTAGGACAGGCGGTGGGGCCTTTTGCATGTCTGTGCCCAGGGGCCCATTTTTTTATGATCTGCCTATGTGTGGCAGATGTTTGTGGGTGTCTGGTGGTGCTGGACTGCCCAACAGCCAGCACAGCAGTGAAGAATGATGTTCTGCAGCCTTTTGTGGTGGCCAGGGTGGGAAAGACTGGTTCCTCTTTGGCAGGTAATCTCACCACACAGGCTTGAGGGTTGGCAGTGTCAGTCTGTTGGTTGGTACTTTGATGCAGAACGGAAATCTCAAAAAATCCACCCGTGGCCAGAATGATAATATTGCTCTGTAATGGCTAGATGTATAAATAAGCAACTGTTTGCTAACAGGTTCTTGAGGACAATGATACGTCAGTGTTATGTTCACAATATGTCTCTGCTGCCCTGAAGTGGCCGGAAAAATCAGTTACTGCAGGGTTTTTTTATTTTTAAAAAAGTGATTTAATAAGCAATAAAACACTGTGGGTGTCATTACAGTGGGGATGCTGGGGACATGTCCCCACCTCTTTTTGAAGTGGACAAGTCTGTCCCCATCACTTTTTATAAGCATAAATTGTTAAAAAATATCCTGAAAAATTGCTTGCACCAAGACATTTTTACTAATAAATAAGAACACTTAAGTTTTATTTGTAAAACATGAAAAAATCCAACACAATTTAAACACAAAAGAAACAAATATGCATTGTCCAAAACAGTAACATAAGCAAAAATAATAATAACAACATTTTTAACAAAAATGTTAAAAAATCCCCCTACAGATTCTAAAATGACCCAACATGCATCGATCAGTAACTAACAAATCCTTGACACAGTTTCTTCTTATCTAAGTTAACCATTCTCTCTGTGTGTGTATATGACACCACATATGAGCTATTAAAGTCCAGTGGTTTACAAATTAACTAAAATGAATGAATGTGTCATTGACATGAGTAGGTGCCACATGTACATTTATAGAGGTTACTTCCTCAAACACACGACATAACAGAAGACAGAAGAGCCAATCATGCCCACGTGTGCTGACTCAGCAGAGATAACATTAACTAAGAATAGCTGATCTACAGGAGAATACATATTTGAAAGCAACACAGACTGTCCTGCCGTTGAATTGTCTATTTTCCTTTACTTAATAAATTCACCAGAATGCAGGAAATGAAGAGATTGACACTTACCTTAATATGTGTCCCCCCCATCAAACATAAGGGAAATGGTGGAGTGTATGTGGAGAGCATTGGAGTAAGAGAAAACAAAAAGGCAAAAGCCTTCCCGGGTGCAGTACGAAAGACGATGAAAATTGCAAATTTGCATGTACTTTTTTTATAAATGTTTTTGTATGTGGGGTTGGGAACAATACAGCTCTATTATTTTACCAAACTTTACATGTAGATGTTGTTAAAATCTCACATCATTTTTAATTGGTTTTCAGATAATAACAATTTTCTGTGTCTGAGTTAGTTGTTTTGAAAAACTTCACTGTCCAAAGTCAAGTCTGCCACTTCAAAAACGATGTCTGTGATCATGCTCCAGCAGTTAAAGTTTATGTGACGTTAACGTACATAAAACCATCATAATCCCCTGCATGCATTTAACATTGTGGCTGCTTATAAAAGGTTCAGTAAATGTGACTAGATTCTGGCAATGTGACAGGGCAACATTTGAGGGAAAAGGGACTGGAGAACATTTTCAAACATGATGTCATCATAAACAGTAAAATGGGCAGATTATTGTCCATAACTGAAAAGGGTTTATCTGAGGTGGCTACTTTATCATCAGCAACACATTCATTAATCTTTTTCTCCAGACTTCAAGGGGTTTTGACGCCAGCTGGTTTCGTCACTTTCTCTTATGTGGTTACATTACAGTCATATATATACAGTCTGCACTGCTATCTGCTCTCAAACTGTATGAGTTATGGCGCAACTTTGCTTCACACACACCAGAATGAATAGTGTGACCTGACTGTTGATGTTTCACAAGCTTGGTGAATGTAAGAAAGCATGTAACGAGGAATATAAAATATGTGAATAATGTCAGCTTGGATTGAGATTTACTGGTTTATCTTAATCCAAATTTTCGTAGAAGTACAATATTCCGTCTCTACCTTTGTTACACCATGTCGCCCAACCACGCAGTGCTACTTCTACCATGAGCCAAAATCCAATTCACCGACTTGAGACGAGGCTCTGAGAGGAGTTTCAGCGTCATTCCAACAAGAAAAAGTAAGTTTGCTTGTTTTTGTTATTCATGCATTGGAAGTTGCAATAAGTAAAGAAAGAGGTGTTCAAAACACAGTGTCAAGTGTGAGCTGCCAAACCTACCAAATATTTTGGTGATAAACATGCATTTCAAGCTTAAACGGTCTAGTGTGTAAAATTTAGTGGCATTAAGCAGTGAGGTTGCATTGCTGAAACTTCTCCCGTGTGCCAAATGTGTAGGAGAACTATGGTGGCCAATATGAAAATGCGAATGGCCCTGTCTTGAGCCAGTGTTTGCTTTGTCCATTCTGGGCTACTGTAGAAACCACATGGGAGAGGACTTGCTCCATATGTAGAGATAAACGGCTCATCAAAGGTAACAAAAACACTATAATTCTTATATTCAGGTGATTATTAACTGATAAAAACAGTTATGACTACTAGTACTGCCCCTAAATCCTACACACTGGACCTTTAAGAGTGCAAGAAACATACTAATGAAAAACAATCTGAATGACCATTACAAGTATATAGTGATTTATTCATATTTTGATAAGTTGCATTTGGCATGATATTATCTCATTCCACAAGGTACACATGGTTGTAACAATGTCACAATGTCAGGTCACTCAAATCACAAAACATTTCCTTAATTTTGAGAGTACTGCTGCAACTCTAATGACAGTAGACATGAATAGCATTGTTTGATTTTAAGTAATTGATAGCAGACAGTGATATTGGAATATTACTGTGCATATTTGCACATGTTTAAAAATGTGTTGTGTGAATAATCAATAATCTATGATTCAAGAATTAAGGCTGAAGTTGGCCTATACCTTTTTAACCAATAATTAATAAAATGAATAGTACATCAGTCAGTCGCTGGCTGGAAGGTGATCTGATGCAGAATTTTCTTCTGATTCTTCAGGAACTGGAGGTAAGGTCGTCACAGTGGATTCTGCTAGCTGTTGAAGCATTAAAGTGATGAGAGTAAAATCTTAGAGAGAGAGAGCAGAGTACTATTCAGACTCTATTAAAAATACAGTGCATTCAGGAAGTATTCAGACCCATTCTCTTTTTTCACTTTTTGTTATGTAGCAGCCTTATGCTATCAGACCTTAGACAGGTGTGTGCCTTTCTAAATCATGTCCAATCAGTTGTATTAACAAAAGGTGTCACAGTCTGCTGTGAAAAAGAGTTACTCGTGGTCGAGTAGATCAGGAGCCAGAGCCTTCAGCTATCAGGCTCCTCTTCTGTGGAATCATCTTCCTGTTACGGTCCGGGAGGCAGACACCATCTCCACATTTAAGACTAGACTTAAGACTATCCTTTTTGATTAAGCTTATAGTTAGGGCTGGCTCAGGCTTGCCTTGTACCAGCCCCTAGTTAGGCTGACTTAGGCCTAGTCTGCCGGGGGACTTCCTATAATACACCAAGCACCTTCTCTCCTTCTCTCTCTCTCTCCTTTGCTAACACTCATGTCCTGTTACTGCATCTCGCTAACTCGGCTCTACTGCATGTCACTAACTCGGCTTCTTCTCCGGAGCCTTTGTGCTCCACTGTCTCGCAGGTTAACTTATATTGCGATCACGCGATACGGATTACTGTTAATTTATCATGTTGATCTGTTATGTACGACATCCACTGCAAGTCTGTCCGTCCTGGAAGAGGGATCCCTTCTCAGTTGCTCTTCCTGAGGTTTCTACCATTTTTTTCCCCATTAAGGGTTTTTTTGGGGGGAGTTTTTCCTTATCCGCTGTCAGGGTCCTAAGGACAGAGGGATGTCGTATGCTGTAAAGCCCTCTGAGGCAAATGTGTATTGGGCTTTATAAATAAAATTGAAGTTGATTGAAATTGAAAAGGTCTACTTAAAGCGTCACAGCAAAGAGTCTTATGTCAATGTGATGTTTCAGGGTTTTTTTTTAATACATGTTCAATACATGTTCAATACATGTTCATACTCTTTCATTTTAGGGTACTGAGTGTCGATTGATGAGGAAAAAATGAATTTAAAGGTTTTTGGCAAAAGGCGTCAACATAACAAAATGTGAAAAAAGTGAAGGGGTCAAAATACTTCCTGAATCTATTGCATACAGTATTTCACACTGCATTACTAAGATGTCCATGTTGGTCTATGTAGCCACAATTTCTGTAAAATGTTTAAGTGTAATTCTGTGTTTTCCTCACACGAGAGCACAAAGGTCTTAGAATGGCCGCAGATGCAAGACATGGATCACATTTAGTGAATTATATTAAGTACGATCAGACTGACAAGACAGTGAAACCTTTGCTGGTACGTACCAGGCTGTGGAGTCTCTGAGAAGAGATGGTGTCATTGCTGCTGTCTGGTTCGCTTTGAGCCGAGGCCACAAGTTCATCTATTTCCTCATCTGACTTCTGAGGGAGTGCTGTCCTCAGGGCCGCCCTATACATACGTGCATATACACAAAAGACTCTTTTTTTGACAGAGAAAAACAGAGACAGCCATAGAGAACAAAAACTCTTTTTTTCCAGAAGTTTTTCTCTTATCTGAACTGATGGTCTGAGGATACAGGGAGTCACACGTTGCACAGTTTGAGATTTTAGGCTATGTGCAGAAAACTGACTCGACAACAATTGTGTGTGTGCTCCTGCATGCATCTATTTATATCACCTAAACTCCTGGACAGTGAGTGTGCTGATCTCAGGGGCATCAGAGTTGGTCGGCTCTTTTAGGTGGTTGGGCTGAATCTGGCTTTGCCCTTGGGACACACTCTCATCCATCTGAAAAACAACAAACAGCCTTTAAACTGCTTGTTCGCCTTTTTGCTACGATTTTTGTTAGTCTGATATGAAGCTGGAGACGGTAAATGGTTAGCTTAGCATTAGCAAAGAAATGGGGAAACGGCTAGCCTGGCTCTGTCTAAAGGTCGAAAGGTAATTGGATCTTTGTTCACCTTTGAACACAACCAGGCTGGCATTCCCTGTTTCTAGTCTTTATGCTAAGCTAAGCTAACTGTCTTTGGCTACATATTGAATACATGCAGACATGACAGTGGTAGGTATCAATCTTTTCATATCACTCTTGGCAAGAAAGCAAATACCTTACTTTTTAAATAAGGTTAGTATAACTCATCAAAACAAATCTGTGTGCAAACATTTATCTATTTTGGATTGAATGTGTTATGTTTTTAGGGTTGGAAACAAATAAATTAGCATAGCCAATAAGCTAAGATACATTCACACATGATCACCTTTACTGTAAATCTGGAAACACAACTCAATATCTGCTGATCACAACATATTGTGCCCACTTTTGATCCAATAGGTTTGATAAAGTACCTGCACAGTGCTGGGGTCATGTGTCTCCTTCTGCATGCTGCCTTTTTTATGGAGCTTCAGCAGGGTGTCATACTCACCCTTCAACTGATCAAAGTCACCCTGCAGCGTCTTCAGCTAGACACCACGAAAGATACTGTTAAGATTTGCAATTATGAATTCTACGGATGTGTACATGCAGGTGTGTACTGTGTGTACAGTATGTGTCCATGTGCCACCTGCAGGAGGTTTTCTTTGTGTGTTTGTTCCAGGGTGTCCCAGTTGCGTTTTGGCACGACATCCCAGTAGTCTGCCTTCATCCTGTTGAGCTCCTCCTGGGCTTTAGTCAGGTCCTCCCGACACACCCTCAGGGCGAGCTGCAGCTCCACAGGGTCCTTAGCCTCTTCTTTCACAATGGAAACAAATTTTAGACCAAAATGAGCTTAGGGACTGTTTGTTATTTATCTGAGGAGAGGCGGTAGGGGCTGGGGACTTTGTTTCTTCTTCTGTTTTTTTATCTTGACTCCCCCCAGAGCCACAAATATATTTTCCTTTAGCCTCCCTGAGTGACTGGGAAAAATTCATACCAAATGTAGGTAGTATTGGAGCCAAGGAGCATACGGCACAGAGGGAGTTATCACTAAAAGAGCTTATTTCTTAAGCAGAATGCAAATCATCCTAACAAATCAGTCCCTCCCCAGTGCTTAAAAATTATTTGATTTGACTCCAGACCTCGCCTCGACACCTTTGTTCAAAACTTGTCTTCTTTCCTCAAATATAACTTCGAATCAAGAAGGCAGTACTCCAGGAGTCACTGGAGACACTCAGGATCAGGTGCAATTGAGTTTAATGTGTTCACAGGCAACAAAACATACAACTTGTGAGTCAGGCTCCGGAACCAGTCTGAAGACTCACTCTCTGCGCTTTTATGCCTGTGGAAATTCTAATGAGTCTCCACCTCTTTTCCTTAATCCTTCCCACTAAAGCCAGAACATAATTGTGTATTGCCCAGGCATGTCTGGATACGACTTCATAATAGTGTAATGTCTTGGGCAAGTCTGGAGATGCACAGTCATGGTCTAACTTGTCCCTCCAATATGTTTGGGCCTAAACCTACTCTATTTTTTAAAAATATTTAACACAGTGTTCCTAATAATATAACCAGATCAGAGGTGACATACTGTATATCTAATACATGACTAAATGTGTACTAAATGTGCGAATGAGTGCATTGGTATGTAGTTACTAGGTATGTGGATAAGTGCATGTTGATTAATACATTCCATCACTTGTAAAATATTAATAATATTGAACTGTTCTTTTATAGACATAAATTGTAAGTCAGTGGGTGATTTTTCTGAGGAATACAGTGTAATAAAAAGTATATACAATGCTGGGCTGGGCTGCAACTAACAATTATCTTCATTACTGATTAATCTGTCTGTTATTTTCTTCATTTGATCTATAAAATGTCAGAAAATGGTAAAACATGCCCATCACATCACATCCCAAAGCCCAAGTTGAAGTCTTCAAATATCTTGTTTTGTGCGACCAGTGGTCTGCAATCCAAACATATTCAGTTTACAAATGTAGAAAAACAGGAAATATTCACATTTGAAAAGCTGCAACCACAGGATTTTTTTTGGGGAAAAAAAACAAAACCTTGAAATGATTATCAACATAATTAATTCATTCATTCATCTTCTAACCGCTTCATCCTCTTGAGGGTCGCGGGGGGGCTGGAGCCTATCCCAGCTGACATCGGGTGAGAGGCAGGGTACACCCTGGACAGGTCGCCAGACTATCGCAGGGCTGACACATAGAGACAGACAACCACTCACACTCACATTCACACCTACGGACAATTTAGAATTATCAATTAACCTAGTCCCCAATCTGCATGTTTTTGGACTGTGGGAGGAAGCCGGAGTGCCCGGAGAGAACCCATGCTGACACGGGGAGAACATGCAAACTCCACACAGAAGGGCTCCCACACCCGGGATCGAACCGGGAACCCTCTTGCTGTGAGGCGACAGTGCTAACCACCACACCACATATCAACATAATTTTTTGATTAATTTTCAGTTGGTCAATTGATAGAATAATTGCAGAATAGTTGCAGCTGTACCTGTGTTTCCATCTGCAGGATGCTCCTCTTTCACAGATCCTCTTCTTAGGTCATTAAGCTGCCAGATCAGCAACTTGCGGGCATCACGCTCCTCCCGGTACTGCAGATACTGGTTGGAGAGTTCAGACTGCAGATGATCCACCTAGAAAAGGATAGAAGACAGTGGGGTGGGCAAGACAAGATAATGGTAATCCAGCATCGACCTTCCTGTCTGAACTGAATCTCAAACAAATCATTTTTTGGGATAAGGGGATCTCTACCTGTAAACCTAAATAGGTTTTTCATACACATTTGAGAGAAAATGTTCAGGATAATACCTAAAAGAGGGATTTCATATGGAAATTAGTCACACCAAATTGTATTCCTTAAAAGTCACATGAATAATAGCTGAATAAATGAATAGTGGTTAGAACACCACTTTACAAGTACTTCATGTACCACTGCCTGCATGGCCTTTTCTTTCTCCCTCATGGCCTCAATGTCCCTCTGCAGTTGCTGCTTCTCCCTTTTCAAAACCTCAATCTCAGCCTGCTCCTCTGCCCAGCGAGCTTGAATCTTCCTGTCACATTCCTCTGTCACCAGCCTCAGATGGGATCGCAGTGGTTCAAGTTGTCGGATTTGATCCTGCTGATATGCTGAACAGATTAAAAACAAAGGCATTCAACTGGTCGATCATGAAACTATACTGCTGAAACAATGATTTTGCAAAAGTAAAAGTGAATGATTGAGCAATTTGAGGACATCAATCACTTCAGGATCTAAGAAGTTGTGATGGGCATGTGTCATTTTGTTAAACTGAAAAAACAACCTGATAGAATGACAAAAATATTGATAAAAAAAAAAAAAAAATTACAGCTGCAGCTCCACATTAATGATACTCAAAGCCTGATTCAGCATAGAGGTACTGACCTAAAGTGTTTTCATATTCCTTTTTGATGGCTGAAAGAAGGGGTTGGTAGGTTCTGAACTCTTTGATAAAAAGACCAAAGACATCACGGTAAACCTGTGGCCAAAGCAGATTACGCTATGTGAGCACTCTCTCTGACAAGGAAAGGTGTGTATGGTATTTCCTCTGGTATCAAAACAATAACACAACACCTGTAGTTTCAGTTCCTGAAAATTTGGCTCATGGGAGCTGATAGTATGAAGCTCCTTGTTTACATAGCTCTCCAGGTGCATCAGTAGTTCAGGCTTTCTTCCTGGTCCAGCATAAATGTAACTGCTACCAGTCCAGCACAGCTATAGGGTTGATCACACCACACACAGACACAAAGTGTTTAGACAGTGACAGTGGAACAGGGGAGACAGTGGTTGGGCATTTTGAAAAATCATCTTCACAACAATTAAAATACTTGATCTATTATTCATTATCAGTAATACAAATAAGTTTTTTTAAATGAATGAAACTCTGCCAGGTTTGATGAACCACCTGGTTTGCTTACATTTCTCGCTGCACGTTGTGCAGAAACAACACCAGCACTTTCTCCTTGGCTTTCTTCTGATGTCTGGACAGTGTCATTTTGTAGTCTATGGTCATATGTAAGTCTATAATAAAAACAAAAACAGAGCTAAGTATCATTGAACACTGTAGTTTATATATTTAAAGCTATATTTAGTTAGCTAGTCACAATAACAGTTATAATTTTTTCGCTGTATGACAATATTTTAATTACTTGCCTTTGTTTTTGTGATGGTGTCAAAGGCGGAAATTTAATATCTTTATGCGGTGACATCACAAGTGAGTTTATGAAAGGTAAATAATAACATAGCAATTTCTTCCCCCTTTAAAATCGTTCAATTTGGTCCGTTTAGCTCAAGGCTGGCTTTAGCATCACAGGGCACAGCATTGTAACAGGGTTTCCATGGTAACGAGGACATGGCACGCAGCAAGACCCCACAAAGTAGACCGTAGCGCGCCTAACTAGATTTCAAATTGTATAAGATGAAAACTTTACTCACGAACAGAAAATAGAGATACACTTTGTAATTACGGGAAAATGCTGCTTTTTAAAACGCGTATGTGTATACCATCCACCCTTACTAGTTCCAAAATATATCTTTGTGATGAATAAATGAACAAACGGGTAACCTACTTTATAAATACCATATAAAAACTACAACTTTCAATAATTATAATAATTAGATGATGTGATATAGGAGTAACGGCATGTAAAAAAAGCAAAACACCATATGCTAAAATTAGTTGCATCGAAACTGTCTTTAGGAGTAGGCATGTTTAGCAAAAAATACACTTTTTCTTTTTTTCATCTAGCTAGCAAAGATATTTATCTCACACTTCCTCTAATACATGTGCTACATGTGGATAAAATTAGAGACGATGATAAAATTATATAATGTTCTAAAAAACGGTCTGTAAATTTAACAGCTCAAAAACTACATTTCCTAGCTCCCTTTCTCAGTGGAAGCCCTAAACCAGGATGACCGTGGTGGAGTTGTGTAGTCATTTCTAGAGTCAGTATCATAAAGGCGAGCGTGCAGCTGAACTACAGTACCCAGGCGGCACTGTTCCAGCCTACAGTACATTCTGCTGCTTATCCGGGGATGTCACACCGCTGCTATTTTCTCCCCTCAGTCCCTCTCACTCTCAGCCTACAGCTCAAGCGGACTGACACGGGGCTTTGGATAGAAAGAACGAACAATAAGATACAAAACAGAGGCCAAAATGGCAGAGCTTGGAGCGGGAAGCCTGCCGTTAGGGGATCCTGCTTTTAATTACCAGGAACACGAACTGAACGAGCGACTGAAACGGCTCTACCCGGCTGTGAACGAGGAAGAGACCCCTTTACCCCGATCCTGGAGCCCCAAGGATAAATACAGCTACATTGGGCTGTCACAGAACAACCTGCGGGTCCATTACAAAGGTTAGAGAGCTGCCTCAGCCCTGATGGTTTGAGCAAGTAGTCACAACAGCAGAGGGTCTCAGCTCAAATATGTCACTGTGTTGTTGCGGAGGGGGGGTCTCTCTCTCTCTCCCTCTCTCACTCGCACACACTCACTCACACACACACACAGTATGCGATTATGTTGATTGTGTGTGTGTGTGTGTGTGTGTGTGCACTCCTGGTAAATCTAGTCTGAGCTGCCTCTCCTGTCCTGTAACCTTGCTTTGTTTCACAAATGAGCAGAGGAATGCCCAAATGGGTGACAGTGAACTCGCTAACCCTGACAGTTGGTCTTATTACCACCACGCTGAAATTCACCTTCAACAACACGGCTCTCCTTTGTTTATTTATGACGTTATTTGTTTGCAGTAAACTGACCGTGCGTCTGACGTTCTCCATAGTTTGTACTGGAAAAGGGGGGCATTGGTAGCAGTAACGACGCATAGACAGGGGTCTGCCAATAAGCTAACTAATGGTATTTAACAAACAGGAGCTAGCTAACAGCAAGCTATCTCTTAAGCAAATACAGTAGTTAGCCTTGTGGCTAACTAGCTAACGTTAGCCAACCTAGCTGTTCCTTGTGACTAATATTGTATTGGGGCTAGAACAGTGGGAGAAGCTGACTACAAGATGGACACGAGCCAAAGTTGTTGTTAACATATTACAATGTAGCTAGCACTAAAGGTAATGCTGCAATTGTTCAGTTTTTTGACAACAGCAAGCACCAAAATAGAATAAAAATTGCATTGTTGTGTTTTTCTCGCGTGGTTTCAGTGGCAGTGTTCTAGAAGTCTTTTCCAGAATTTCGTAAATCATTTTTTCCAGCCTGGAAGCAACCGGTCCAACTCCATTCAGATCTGTATGTGCCCTGAGCTCAACAACAGTCTCATGTCCAACCTCCAGCAGGCAGCCAGCTCGTTTTCAACAGCTGCTGTGAGGGAGGAGGCCTCTGCGCATTGCATTAGGCCAGATGTACCGATCTTGAAATAAATCCTCGGTATCGGCAGGTTTGGGCATTTTCACAATAACAGTAACTTAACTCATCTGACGGTGCAGTCAATCACTTATTCGGATGGCTAAAACTCGTCAGTGAGGACTGTCAGGCCTATCCGCTGGATTATTTTATACATCCAGCTCCTAAATCAAAACAAGGTGACTCTGTGTGAAGTCTCTGTCTTTTGCCTGCTCTGTTATTTTTCGTCAGGCGACGCGTCAGGGCAGCCCCCCAGTAGCAGGCAAGCTAGCCCTGCATCTCAGACTGTGAAAAATCCCCACAGAGGCACTGCAAGGCCACTTTGGGCCCTGCTGGCTGTTTACATCAGTAAAACATGCAGAGGATGAGAGGATGCAGGAAGGCTGTGTAACCCATTTTGAAAAGCTATTTGGCACGTACGTAGTAATGGTCCTGCTGTTTGTGAATAGCTGGAAAGGCCTATTATTTGTTAAAATCAAGACTCTCGGGCAGATAGTCAGATATAACCCACAGATTATTTGATGCATAATGGATCAGGGCCCTGCTGTTGCTGTGAGCAGTGGTCAAATTTAATATCAGCCTACATTCTGTTTATCAGAGGTGTTGGAATTTTTTGTGGATGCTGTTATGCTCCATGTTGATTTCTGTTGAAAATGTGACAGAAAAGACTTGTGACAAAGGTTTTTTTCATCTAGCCTTCAATTATAATCACTTGTATTGAGAATCTGGCATTCTGACTAGAATTACAAATGCACTTGTCACAGCTGTGGCATTGGCCAAAGAATGATGAATGAGCCCATGTTTGTCTGAAGATGAGACACGTCATGTCATGTTGGCGTTATGTAGGCCATTGAGTCTTTATGGCTATGAAAAGTGCTCAGATTAAGTGACACTGCACGATTGTTCAGGGATGATATATAAATAGGTCTATTCTGGAGTGTGCAGGATAATTCTCCCCCTCCTGGTAGTTCTCGCTCCTGCTCTGTTCCCTCACCCTTGTGGTTTGAATGCTATTTTGACCAGTGTGCCAATTTTCTCTGTTCAAGGCCACAGTGTCTACCTATTCCTGTTGTGCACAGACACATTAATGTACCCAGTCTCAACAGATAGATACATAAATAAACACTGCAACACATAAACATATTGACTTCGAGCCTATGATGACACCAATTGAATGTTTGTTTGTTTTTTACAAAAACTGTAGCACTCTCGTTCTCAAAGGGTTTCTTTGCTTTATTCTGATGCAGAGATGATATCATTGTTCTTTTAATAGGCCTTAAGGATCGATCAGTGGAAAGACAGATACAGTTGCTTGACAGGTGGAGCTATACATATAGGCAGTAAAACATTCTGTACATGCCTAATGTACTGCAGCATACCCTAAAGTGTTGTCTGTGTTTCTTTTAAGTGTGAATTAATATTTATCTGACTAAAAATAGAATGGCTAAGATTCAATGCATCTTTCGATCATCCCCTAGAATGACTAAGATGTTTAAGGACATATTTAAGTTGCCTGACTATTTCTTGGTCCGGCACAGTCACTTCCTGTAGTCTTTGCTGGTTGCCTGGAAAACAAGACTCCAGGAAGCAAGAGACTGCTGTTGTTGTTGTCTCCATTCATTCCAAGGTAAACAGAAATGGCCTTGAAGCAACTTTAAAGTTTGATTATTCCTTCTGAACTAATATCTAGGTTATGATATTAGCTAGCCTCTATAAGCATGTCATGTTGCTAATCATTTCATTTTAAGCTACAACCCATTTTAATGAGCAAGTGATGAAATTAGAGTAGGTGGATAGTTGCAACCTTTATCATTTACAGTAGTACAGGTCAATAATAGGATCAGAGGTAGTCAGTAGCTACATTAGCAGTGTTGGGCTCTATTACCGCCCGTTCAAAATACAGAACATTGTCTCTGGGTGGCAGATGTAGCAGTAACCACCTGCTGTCTGGAAGCTTGGTGAGCCCAAACATGCTGTGAAGGAAACCCATTTTAGTCACTTCACTTGATCCTGTTCTTACTGTCACTACCCAAAGCTATTGGCCAGGTGTTGATTTAACTGTTGATTGGAAGCTTTGTGATACATTTTTTTTACCCATACTGAAAAATACAGTGAAGTACTTAAAGGTGCTTTAATCAATATTTTTATGTGAACAATCAAACAATTATGAAATGTGAAAAAGGTTGCTTGTATAGTGTATAAATCTCGTGATATGGCCGCAATGAAGCCCATTCATTATACCAGCTGTGCTTTTTTTACACAGGATCAAACAATGCTTGCGTAATGCTGCATCAGTGTGTGACGGGTGTGAGGTGTAACACAACAATGTCAGCGTCTCATTGTTTCCCCAATTTGTGGACATTTTTGGTTGCTGTTCTTTGAGTTAGCTGCTAACTGCTTCTAGCTGCTTTTAAAATCTAATGCTGGTGGGTTTCACACATAATGCCTCATCAGAGCATCACACCTGTGTCCCACCATGCCGGCTGTTCCTACAGACGTCAATTCGACACTGTTACTACCTCAGCTGCCGGCTTAAAGGTGAGACAACTCTGTTCCCTCATTCTGCGATTGTACCTTTTATATAGAACAGCGAGGCAAAAATAATGGCGCAACATTCCCTCCTTGAAGAGGCAGTGTAAATAGGCTGCTGACTCTTGAGACTATGCAGATGTTGAAAGTAAAATGTGCATTTTAGCCTCCTTTTAAACAATTGTCTTGTTTGTTTTGTTGGCCTGTAAACCATTTTAACAACCATCAAAACTCTGACAGACCCACTGTATCCTACCAGCCCAGCACCAAATGGCTGACAGACAGAGTTAGTGACTAGCTGGTAAACAAAGGATAGGAGCATCTAGCAGCTAAAGAGCCAGATATGTCCTTCAGGAGTCACCCCAACACAAAGCGAAAGACAGACACGTCATAAAATTAATAGCAAATTAATAATTAATAGCTCTGTGTCTGCTGCATGTGTAAATAAGAAGTTGTCTGCTAACAAATTCATCAAAACAACTTTTAAGGTCAGTCATATACAAATGTTGAGATCTCAATTTGTTGCACAGCCCCCAAGGGGGAAAAAAATTAATTAATGCAGTTTTAAGATTCTGCACTTGTGGCAGCACTTCGCTCCAAATCCATTGGGGATAATTCACCTTCTCCTTACATGAACCTTGAGGTGCTGACCCTCATCCCAGCGACTGCACACTCAGAGGCAAATGTCCCCAAAGCTAACAGAACTAAATCATCTGAAAAAAAAATCTGACATGCAATCCTGAGGTCACCAAAGAAGACCCGACATCCTCCAGTTTTTGGCTGCACCTTACAATTTTGTCCTTGAAAATTACAACCAGAATGACAAAGCACAATGGAGTCATCTATCGAGAAAGCGCTTGACGAAGTGCCAAGGATGAAGACAAAGCCTTTGGTCCAATTATACAAGGACCTAATTGCTCATAGTAACAGCTCCAGTGGCCCATTATCCCAGAGCCGCCCCTTCAGGACACCTTGGACTTGTCCAAGTTCATTAAACCCCCTGCTCCTTTAACACAGAGAGTAAAAAAGGGGTGCCCTAGATATTAAAAGCAACATTCAAGTAATGCTAGAAGTTAGAAATTCTAGCTGCATGTTCATCAATGTTATTGCTAACAGCAGTTTTCTGAGGTTTCTTGTGGATGCATTGTATTTCCGTCAAGTGATGCTACTGTAGGTGAAGTGAAAGAAGACTGGAACAGAGCTGGGACCACTGTATTTAGCTGTGGTTCATTGTTTTAAACCATATCTACTGTACTTATCCAATTCCAGACTTTGTAATTTATTTATGTGATGGATGTGAAATACCTCTAAAAAACATTCTTTTGATTCCCAATAAGGCAGTAGAGAGTTTTTTAGGACAAGCTTTCAACATTTTAAGAGAGTAGTTAAGGTAGTTCACTGTTTTAAAAGGCCCCATACATTCACCCAGATGTGTTCAATGATGCTGGTTTATTAGACTTCTGTTCAGGTTTAAGTTTGTTAAGTATCTAAACTCCATGTACTAATACAGAGGGCGTTGGGTCAGGAGTGGATTGTATATTAATCACAGACTGGATGGTTCAATTCTCGGATCCGACCGTTCACATTTGGATGTATTCTTGATCAAAACCTCAAACCCTGATTGCTCCCAGCCAAGTGGCCAGCACCTTGAAAGGTAACTCCACCACCATGGGTGTATGCTGGGGTTTGTGGCACATGACAGAACACTTTTGGTAAAAGCCATAGACTGTATAAAAATTATGGATACAGCCACCGTGACATCACCTATTGGTACTGGACTCCTGTTCTGAAGCCTCGTGTTGGGCATTTTGGATGTTGCCATCTTGATTTTTGTTTTTGTTTTGGAGCCAGACAAGCCATATTTGGACAAGCAGGTGGAGGTGTGGAGGAGCGAGGGCAGATCTGACTCATAGACTGTCGTGACGCTTAGCAGACCCCAGCTTAGCCCTTTACTCAAAGTGACAACGCCCTCAGTTATGTGTAACTTTAAGCCTTGATGAAGTTTAAAGTGAGCTGTCTGAAGAATCACCCCCCTCGCAGTTGTCATGAATAGGGAAAATGGCTACAGAGACCAAAACCTTGTTTTTCCCAGGCTGAGTTGAGGGTCTATAAGGAGTAACTGGCTTTAGAAGCCACCCTCAAGTGGCCATTAGAAGAAATTGCAGTTTTTGGCATTTCCACGTTGGCTTCATTTTCCACCTCTGGAGGTTGCTGCTTGGTTAAAGTGCTATAAACCGTTTCGAACTAAACAACAGAAACATTAGAATGAACTCTTCTCCAGGTTCTGTCCCTTGAGGGCAGATTGGCCAATCACAGTGTTGCAGTGGCCAGCTCTGACAAGGGTCCAACAACTACACAGCTCTGCCCTATAGACCCTTGTGCAGTTGTTTCAGATTTTGTTCATTTGCAGGCTGCTTTTGTGGATTTGGAGCTAAATGCTGTGCCTAGGGCATGTGTATTAATGATATTCATTACGTGGAGAGGTTGGAAGGATATACACGTTTCTTCACCATTCCAAAACCAAATCAAATGCTGAAAAGTTTAGGGTTAGCGAGCTAGCTAACTAGCTACCTACTGAAGATATAGCCTACTGAATGTATACACATGCTACTTTTGCTTTTTAATGACTACAACACCTGCTACCTAGCCTGCTCTACAGGAACCAGTGAAGGGAAGCAGGGAAACTTTGCTGATATTCAACCAGCTGTGTGTTATCGTACTGTGTCCAGATCAACGGTGTTTGGCTTCACCCAGAGCTCCCAGCCCGTCCACCAGCAGAGGAGGTTCAGGTGCTGGTGGCACAGGGGGAAGCCAAACACTGTTCATCTGTACACTGCCATCACAAGTAGGAGGGGCTTAGCAAAGGGTCAGTTGGCCCCTTTTGTTTTCCCTGTTGGGAAGTTTGTTAATGCAGTAGCTGACAGGAAGTACACAGGAATCAAAGCTGATGCCCTACCAAAAGAATAGCAATGAAATGGTCTGTAGACTGAATCACAATGTTTGATGACAATAACTTCTGGGTAGAAAATGTCCACAGAAGAATATTGTTTAACTTACATTCTAGGAGAGTGGGTTAATCAACGACACTAGCAAAGCAACAAAGTACATAAAATAAGCAAGAAATGTCAGATAGGTTGGACCACAGTGTCTGACAATATATCTTTAAATGTTACAGTTATGGCTGAAATTGACAACAGAAGGAAACAAGTTTGCTGATTTAACATATCTCTGCATTTCAAATCAATTGCCAGTTGTCTTCCCTGAAGTGATTGCTATTAGCACAATGTTACAGTGATTCGGTCAATAAAAGAGCCTGTTTACACCTGATATTAACATGTCTCTTGGTGATCTGATCTCAAGAGGACAGCTCTAAGTCTGTCTGTTCACACCTGGTATTAGAATGCATCTCCACAGGCATCTCAAGTGACTATTTGTGATCAGATCTCACTCCCCTGCTCTAAATGCAAATAAACACATACACCTTTTCATTCACCATCATTAGGAGACTATTGCTGCAGGAGTGCAAGCTCCGCTCTGGGGACAGTTGATGAGCGTCTAGTCTCGCCACCAGACAATCAGAGATCTCCGCCTTCTGATAGTCTGGGGACACTCCTTTCTAAAGTGTGTTTAACACACTGGAGAAAACGGCCGGCAACAAAGCAACGCCTTTTGCATTTTTTAAAAGGACACGCCCTCCCGGAAATGTGCGCTCCCCCTTTTCTTGTCCGAGCTTGAAAATGGATACCGAGAGATTTAACTCCGTTTTATCAAACGTGTGCTCAGTCCACGAGATTGTGGAAATGAAGGACTTACAGCGACGTTGTTCTAAACTTTTAACGCAGTCGGACTGTTTACGAGCACAAGAGTTCAGCGAGCCACCGAAGGACCGCCCTGCGGATTTACTATTGGTTCTACAACGTAGCAAGTTTTTTTTAAACTCTGAAATTGTATCCGCCCATCTAAACACAAAATCAGGGAGAAAGACATCAATCTTTAGTTAAGCAAAGCATCTAAAGACTGACTTGTGAGTCTAATGAGCGTCTGCCTACACACACACACACACACACACACACACACACACACAGTGTCAGGGCATACTGTTAGCATCACACTGCTAACATTACCTATTATTGCATTTAATGACGGAGTAGAGACATTTTGGTGTAGGTTTGAGTTTGTTAGAACAGCAGCTGCTGTGTTAGCTTGTACTAGCTGGGCAACTTTAAACTGTTTTCCGGGCGGAGGCTTCTTCAGCGCTGCGTCTGTCTAGATTGTGTAAGGGCAGCAACAGAAAGTTTGCTTCTCTGGCACGGAGCTGGAGAAGTAGGGATCTCAGCAGAATGAGCAGCAGTCCTTCAATGTGGCCCAAAAGGACACATTAGTGTACACACTGCTGAAAGAATGTGGCCATATATGGCCCAGATCACCTCTGAACGTGGTCTGAGCTATCGGATCTCAAGACACATTGAGAACACCTGTACTTAAAGTTGTCCACTTGTGATCTGATCACCCAAGACGCATTTTCAGTTTGTTAACTTAGAATTTTAAAGGTGTAAATCTTCCTGCTGCAACAAAACCAATAGGAGTAAAGAAAATAACAATCATGCAGTTTGTACATGCCGTCATAGTCATGTGGAGATGTCTAATCAGGGATCAAAAGTGAAAACACCTGTGTAAATGTTCCATGGGTGTGTAGGGTCTAAGTTTTTCAGCATTATTCCAACTTCTTTACATATTTTTGGCCATCATGCCTTTCTGTTAAAATAATCTTTCTTTGCAAAAGAAAACGCTTGACCGTCTATACCAGCCACCAGTAACATTCATACTAAAAAGATGGTTTACCATTGGCTTGTTTGAGCTTGTGTGCTCAGAAGAGCTTCCCACGTTGGGAGTTGGGTTTGGTGAGAGTTGTTTAGACTATGTAGTCAGTCAGCGTTTCTTTAATCAATCTAACAATGTATGTAATAATCAAGCATGGCATCCAAAACAAGGGGCTGTTGTCTTTTGAGAACTTAAGCTAGAGTTTGCTTGCTTCTTACATGCAAGGACTGTGTGTGCAGGACAAGATCTGTCTGTTAAGAAGGGGGTCAGGTGAAAAAATAAGCAAGACTTTTATTTACATGGCAGTGAGTCTTTTCATCAAGTCAAATTAGTGTTTGTATATTCTGTACTGATTGCAATGTACTTGTAGACATTATGAATGTGTCTTGTACTGACTCTCTTCTTCGATGGTCACATAATGCTAATCACTCCTCTGCTGCTGCTGACAGGAAGAGGCAGAGGACAATGTTGCACTGAGGCCTTTATTGTACTGTTATTGAATTGATAGATTTTGCACTTTCTCCCCTGCTTGTGGTCAAGGCTAGAACCTGGAGGAGATTTCCGGTTTCTCAGTAAGCAGTTAAGGCCTCACAATGCTGTGTGGTAAGAACAGGACATTATTCTTTGACCTTTGACCTCTGGTGGGCAGGTTTGATGGCCTGAGCCCTGAACCCTCACAGACTTAACTGACTGTCACCTGGTATGGGCTTGAGTGCGGGAGGTTGGCTCCAATATGATATAATCACAAACAGGACAGCACTTTGCAGTGATAACGTTACGTCAGCAACGCTAAAAAATGTTGTACAGTTCAGCCATGGGTGTAGGACTTTTTATTTCACGTTTTTTTTTACAGTCTTCAAAGCTGTTGTTGGTGACTTTTATAAAAAAAAACAAAAAAAAAAAACACCCTTTCGTCATATTTGCTTAAACTGTCACTATATCCACAACATTAAATGAGACAGATAATATGTGGAGGGAAAAAATCATATTCCTCTGCCCATGCTATAACCTTTTCACGCTTCTGCACGCATTACTGCATGTGAACAAAAACAACCAATCATAGCCGAGGAGTCTCTAACGCAGCTGTCAATCACTGCTCATGAACTGCGGTCAAACTGTCAAAAGTAGGCAGAGCTGATCAAATATGAATCAAGATTCTGTTACTGCATTGCCTACTTCTCATCTCAGATGTTTTCAGAAGTATACTTTAGTGTACTGTTTGGTTGTAAAAAGAGAAAGTTTGTGAGTTCTGGTGTAGTAGCATATTTTTGTAGTTGGTGGTATATGTCTCTAGAATACCCTCAGATTATTTCTTCTAATCACCTGACAATGTGAAAAATCCTACAGGACTTTACAGTTGTGGCTTATTCTTTTATAAATGCAAAAATTAAAATAAAAATAGGCTTTCACTTAGGGGGTGGTAGGTGTTGTTAAAAGTAGTAGCCATTTCTCCTACCCATCTATGCAGCTGTAAAGAGACCTGTTGGCCTACTGACGACTCATGAGGAGCAGCTAAAAATAGATGCCATGAATGTTGCTGCAACCATTGGACCAGACAATCACACACAAACACACACACGCACAGGCGTGCTGGTCACATGGAAAACATATGTTGAGTTGTAGAATAGGCAGAATTCAGTTTTATTATGGCAAGCCCTTTTAACATTCAATCAGTAGCGGTAATAGCAACTGTAGACACCAACAATTGCTTTTTGACAAGATTTAGTTCCAAACCAAAATATCCATAATGTAATTTCAGCTAGTAGCAGTTCTAATTAAAGATACGTACAATTCATTTTTCTGTAGTCAAAATTTTAATTCTTTATATCATCAATTCTTATCAGTAGAAATGTTCATCTGTAAATTAATTACAACTACTTGACCTTTAACACTGACTTCTATTCAAATTCACTTACAGATCTCTATAATTCAATTTTGACGTGTTACAAATCCAAGCCGAAATTTACGTAATTTCATTTTGACTAGTTGCAGTTCTAATCAATGATCATTTCTGCCCTAGTCAGAATGTTTTTTACTTGTTTTAGTTTTCTTTATTTACTAGTGTAAATGCTCTTTTTTAGATATCTGTAACTTTATTACAACTAGTAGACTTTTACCATTGACTTCTATTGAAACTCAGTTTCAGATGTCTATAATTCAATTTCGACGTGTTATAATTCTGAGTCGACATTCATTGTCCTGTAATTTTTACGAGTCAAAATGTTCTTGCAGATCTCTTAAATGACATATGTGCATATCTGAAATGAACTTTGTCATTTTCAGGTAGACATTGCCTATTTAAAAAGTTGACCAATGGCTTTGTGGTACTTCAGTGTTACAATGACCACATATTTGAAATGGTTTGTTTATATGTTGGACATGACATAAATACAATTGTTGATGCCTAAAATGGAAAATTAGTCTTTTACAATATGTGGAAACTCAACTGTAGATATCTGTGACCATTACTCTTACTAGAGAAAAGTGAATTACTGATATCTCTAATTAAATTAAAGTTATCTAAATCTGTTTTGACTTGTCAAAGTGTAATTTCTACATGTGAAAATATATTAATAACATGTCAGTTTTTTAAACAGATATCTGAAATTGACATTTATATAGACTGGTAAATCAGTCTACAAAAGTCTTTGGTTTTTCCTAGGGCTTTTTACTTGATGACACTGATGCACAAATATGTGTATATTTTTATATACTAATAATGTTCTGCAAATTATAATGTAGTTCATGTTAATATCATGATAATGGTGGTAACAGTTTTAGGGAATTATTGCATGACATTTGTCTCCTGTAAACATTGTCTGCACACAGTATGGTGATGACTGCATGAGCGAGAAAATCACCACAAGCGTAAATGTTACATAAAAAAAAAAAAAAAAAAAAAAGCAGAAGTATGTCATAGTTAAATATAGACCACAACACTGAGCTCAGATTCAGTCGACTAGCGTATTTGATCATTACTGTATGTCTTTGCATGTTTCTAGCTGGCTGTGTGTTAGTAGCTGGAAATTCCATTCTCTCTCTCTCTCTCTCTCTCTCTCTCACTCACTCACTCACTCACTCACTCACTCACTCACACACACACACACACACACACACACACACACACACACACACACACACACACACACAGCAACGGCCTCAAGGTGTCTGCTGACAGCCAGCTGCTTCGTTTAAGGTTACAGCCTATCTACATTTCATGCATGCACATACAAACACACACAGAGCTCACAATGACTTTATCAGGACAGATGAACTCAGTCAATGGTGTGATTACATGTAACAGAATGGGATGCACATGTTTACTGTAGTTATACAACACACTATTGAACATGGTAGTCTCTCTACCTCTCTCTCTTTCTCTCTCTCATGACCTGAGGGATTGCATAAGCAGCCATCTGAATATAGAATAACAGACAGTAATGACTGTTGTGCCTCAGTCTAATTGGTCCAGAGACAATGCATGAGCCCTTTGACCTTTTTACTCAGATCTGTACCAGTGACTGTATATAAAGTATATTATCTTTACACACAGAGACAAAAAAAAGTGAAGATGATGTCATATATAATCTCATTATAGAAAAGTCACCTTAATAGCAGTCTGCATTACTGGGAGAAAATCAGTCCTAGCTTACTCTGTGCATGACTGATAAGGTCCTAGTGCATCATGTCATATTGTTAGATGTGATGTAGGCTGTGATATGTGGATTTGATAAGACGTCCTTGAAAGTGAAGTATGACAAAGAGGAGCTTGTTCGTCAAACATAGGCCCGGGGATAAGAAACAAAAGCTTGTGAAAGCACAGTAGTTCAGTAAAAGTCATGGCCCTAACAGAATACTGTCACACGGCTGACAAGTGATCGCCACCAGTGCTATACTTTGGCTTGTAGTGTGGGCAGTCAGGCTCTGGTCAGCTGGTTGGCTGTGTTTTCTTTGGCCCTAACTTTACCATGAGATCAGATTTACCAAACCTAGATCTGCTATTTGTTGCCATACTCAGATGTGTGAATCAGTAGAAAGCCAAAAGCCACACCGAATTTGTATCATGTAATTTGTTTATAGGTTAAGTTCATGGCACGTAAGAGTTTTCAATTGTACAAAAGGCATAAAATGCCAATGTAACAAAACAAATCAGGATATGGTTTATTTTTAGGCCTCTGTGCTGGTGATAGCCAGTTGTCCTTCCATCCGTCCACCCCATTCTCATGAACATGGTATCTCAAGAATGCCTAGAGGGAATTTCTTAAAAGTTGGCACAAATGTCCGCTTGGACTCAACAATAAACTGATTCGATTTTGGCGGTCATAGGTCAAAGGTCAAGGTCACTGTGACCTTGTTTGTCTCATTCTTGTGAAAGTGATATCTCAAGAACACCTTAATGGACTTTTTTTTTCAAATTTGGCACAAAAGTTTACTTGGACTCAGTGATTACCGATTAGACTGAATAGAGGTCAAGGTCACTGTGACTTTGTGTCTGTCTAATTTTCATGAACGCAATACCTCAAGAACATCTTGATGGAGTTTCAGCAAATTTGGCACAAACCTCCTCTTAGACTCAAGAATGAACTGATTAGAATCAGATCGTCAGCGGTCACTGTGACCTCACAAAACATGTTTTTGGCTATAACTTAAGAATTCATGAGCTAATTAATGACGAAATTTCACAGAAATGTATAAAAGGATAAAATGATGAAGTGATGATATTTATATCCCAAAGGTCAGCTTCACTGTGACATAATTTTCTGCAAAAACACTTTTCTGGCCATTACTCAACGTCACATCTCAGGAACAGAAGGGAAGACATTTGGTCAGATACTGAACTGGTGACACTCATTATGGGTGTCCACCTTGAATCTTTGCTGATTCTGTGCTGTCAGGGAGGAAGATGTGTGTGAAGCATGCATCTTTTCACAGACATGGATGTAAATTGTAACTGCAACTCGATGGGTTTGCAGAGGCATGCAACCACAAAGTAGTAATTCTACTTTAGTAGAGAAGTAGATATTACACCAGCTTACACTTCTAAATGTTCCACTGCTACAACAGAGAATGAGTCTGAAAGTGTAAATCTGCAGTTAGATCTGCTAGACACTAGACACTACAATTTTAAAGATGCTCAACACCCAGTTGGTGTAAACAAAGGCAGTTGAGCGCACAAATGCAGGATTTTTACAGCTGTCCCTCTGCTGGTTTGGGAATTAAACTTAGCCAATAACCAAACATGTTGGTGAAACTGTTCATCTGCTGTACAAGCTTTGGTAGAAAATTAGCAATCAAACACAGCCCAATGTCATTCTAAAGCTCCATTTTGCTAGTGAAAGAGAATCAGAAGCACGGGCTAATGTCTCTTTGTCAACTGTTGGTTTAGTTCTTTTCAGTGAGACTCAATGCCACAACAAACCTTGACAAAGCATTTTCCAGAAGACTATGAAATGAAGTTACCATATTGTTCATGAACACCTTGTATTTCTCCTCTTGCAGGCCATGGTAAGAACCACAAGGATGCAGCATCAGTGCGAGCCACACACCCGATCCCTGCTGCCTGTGGGATCTACTACTTTGAAGTCAAGATTGTCAGCAAAGGTCGAGACGGGTAAGCAGATAGATACAGCTCTATTGAAGCTTTATTACATGTGTTCTATTGACGTGCAAGAACTTTTTCCAGGTCATTGTTACACTTATTTTCACTGTGCCCAAACAAAACAAAAAATAGTTCTTCAAATCAAATTGATTGGAGCAATGACAACTTTAGAGTCTCAGTTTCATGCTCAGGTCCGTGGATCCCTGTCTTGCATTGGCTGTTTTCTAAGAATATGAACCGAGGAGCCAATCTGATGAGAAATCAACTTGTTCTGCCCAAATGGACATTCTTATTGCTAGATATAAACAAAAGTGCCAACCAGGAGTAACACTGCAAATATGTTTTGTCATTTATGTGTATGTGTCTATATGGGAATTCTAGCTGTTAGCAACAAACAGTAAGTCATTATCAAAAAGCTATAATTGGTAATGAGTTAAACTGATTCAGTGCCACTGGCGTAAGGGACAGCGATGCAGGTTAGTTGGTCAGTCTTAATAATTATTGACAGGATTGCTGTGACATTTAGTAAAGAAATTCAGTTTGCAAAGGATGAACGATAATGTCTTTGCCCATGTTTACCTAACAGCAGATTACGTTAAAAACAAACCCCTCCTTCATGTAGGCCTCAGCTGGGCTTTGAAATGAATTTTAAAGGTGTAGTTCACCCCAAAATTTAAAAATCATATTTTTCCTCTTACCTGTAGTGCTATTTATCAATCTAGATTGTTTTGGTGTGAGTTGCTGAGTGTTGGAGATATCGGTCTTAGAGATGTCTGCCTTCTCTCAAATATGATGGTACTAGATGGCACTCAAAGTACCAAACAGATTTCTTTGAAAAACTCAACAGCAATGTCGCATGACCAAGTTACTCAAGATAATCCACAGACCTTGTTGTGAGCAGTTTCGTGCAGGAACTATTTTTTTTCTACGGAACTATACCTGTCAACTGTATCACCGCACAGAAGGAAGCATGCATCTACTGCTAGCTCACCTAGCACCACTGAACAGGCTAATGTTACAGTTCAGCCAAAGAGGACAGAAAGGTCAGACATCCCTGGGTCACTGTGATGGCTTGTGAATTTGTGAACTTGCTTCAGCAGCATTTCCCTCACCTTGGGTCTGCATAAAAACAGCAATCTTGATATCACTGTTCCATGTTCTTTGCCAAATGCAACAGTGTCTCCAAATATGTCACTCACGACCTTTATCAGAGTGGTCTCAGTCTTGTTGCCAATATCTGTATCAGCTGTCCTGTTCTCCAAATGCTTTAGTGTCATGACAGAGGGAGTTGCATCAACAGTGCTAGACATTTAAACCCATCTGCTGTGTCAGTGACGATAATGTTTCAACCCAAAAGTGATTAAGAAACATGCCCTGGCTTGTCAAATGTGAGGAATAAGACCTGACTGTCGAGGTTCTATGTAGCTGAAAAATCAAAAGATTCATCTTAGCTGCACCAGAATGATCTCAATGTGACATTTGGCCCAGTTATTTCCAGACACAAAGACAAAAAGAACATCTAAAAGAAATGCAATACAAAATAACCTTTTTTTTAACTGTGTTTTAGTGGTTCTGGTTGATGTATTTTTAAAGCAGTATCAGAGAAATTTTATTACCTGTATCATGGGGCTGTACTGTATGTTGACCATAGTACACTCAGTACTAACTGAATTTTTCCCCTGTGATTAAACCAATCCAGACATTGTTTGCTCCATAATAGCAGCCAGAATAGGTGACATCATGCACTGTGCCTGAAGTAACTGAATTACCTTAAAAATGAATTCAGTTTTACAGTACGGCATATTACTGCCCCTTAGCTAAAGCATCCATGGGACTGTTGTGCAGCGACTCTGCAATTTCTTTGCTATAGGTGCTTAGATTACTGGCTTTCAAAACTCACTTTTTGACCTGTAGGCTCCTCTGCATTGTAACTGAAACTCTCCTCCATCCTCCCCAATAAAAGTCTCAGGTTGCATAATACACTGTTAACACTCCCCAGTTCCAGTTAAGCAGCTCAGCGAACAGAACAAAACAGTGGTGTGAAAGACGACTGCAATGTGGGAGTGTCTGTAAGTGTAGCTATAAATGGGCTAGCCTTCCAAATCAACTTAGCTGCTTGACTTGAAACACCATACAGTGCCAGTGTGTTTGTATGGAGTGATTGTCTGGTTCACTGGACCAGAGGCAGGATTTAATGGCATCTTGAATTTGAATTTGAGTTGCAGCATGAAATAATGACACATATTGCATCACAAACACTTTTGAATGGACATTCCTTTCATTCTAACAGTGTAGATAGAAGTGTTATGTCAAGAAATACTGCATGAGTAATGCCACAACATGCCACTACAATAACATGCACTGCATGTGTATTACTAAGTAAGGAACTTGGCTGTATAATTAAACCAAAATAAACCCAAGTGTGATATTGACTATTGAACTCTGACTCAAAAAACACAACTGTCAATACAATAGCCTCAGTTTTCAGGCTTAATCAACAGCGGGAAGGAAAAATCAAACTAAAATTTGAAGTCTCATCACTTTGCCCAGGTGAGAGCAGTCATTGAAGGCTTTATGTTTTCAGGTTGTCCATTCGTCCATACGTATGTCCATATGTACGAATGTACTGTAAGTCCTATTCTTGTTTGCCCGGTATCACAAGAACCACTTGAGGGAATTTCCTTAAATTTGGCACAAACGTCCACTTGAACTCAGGGATGAACTGATAAGAATTTGGTGGTCAAAGGTCAAAGTCACTGTGACCTCACAAAACACGTTTTTGGACATAAGTCAAGAATACAAATGCTAATCATGACTAAGGTTGAATATAATAAAATTATTAAGTGATGACATTTTATATCCAAAAGGTCACATTTGGTCAGATACTGAATTGGTGACAATAATCTTGGGTGCCCACCTTGATACCAAACTAATTGTATAGATCCTCTGTGCTGTCGGGTTGAAGATGTGCTTGAAGCATTCACATTTTAGAATAAGCGGCTTCTTTGCACCAACATCTATATTTGAAACATTGTCTGCTGTCATGGCTACATACAAGTCTGGATGATATTTTCAACAGGCTTGACAATTAGTGCTTTTTATCAACTGTGAATGATTTAATGTCCCTTCACAACAGTTTAATCCAAGTTACACTTTCCCACTAGACATTACTTTTCACTACATTTCTCTTTGGTAAAGTTTAGTTTCCGCTGCCACCTCTTTTGTCTGATACTTGTTTTAGCCCAACAAAGCATAGTAAACCCTTTTTGGCTTCAATTTAATGTTTGGCCATGGCATATTGCCCATATGAATTACCATTTTATGTTCAAATAGTACTTTGAGATGTTTTATTTTGACTAACATAAGCCTTGTCATGGGGACAGATTGGCATGTAAATTACATCATCAGAATTGTAACCAACCCTTTGCCAAGCTCCGACCCTGTGTGATTGTCCATCAAGCTGTCAGAGTTTACGTGGACTCCACACTGTGAATAACTGCACTTCTTGAAGAATTATTATTCAATGGTGGAAGGGCAGGGGAAGCCAAACTCTGTTTATCTGTGAAAACTAAGATGACACATCTTAGGCTACACTCAACAGGCCATACCACTTTCAGCGTTTGAGTTTAGTTTTGTAACAGGGAAGAAAAACATTATCAGTCACAGACAGTGATAAGTCTAATACTTTTTTCCAAACTGAAGAAACTCACAAATATTACATTGGATTGTCATGGAATTTTGGAAAAGTATTCATGGTCTTAAGGGCCCAGCTGTTCAGAAGTAATCTGATCAGATTTCGGCTGTTTGATTGAATCAAACCTAGAAGTGGGTTGTTTGGAAAAAAGGATTCTAAAATCAGATTCAATCATGTAATTCAGTCTTAGTTTTGATATAAAACTTTTTAGTAGGATTGGGATACCATTGATTCAAAAACCAGGAAATCAGGATTCAGGGTGTTTATATTTTGCACTAGATTTGTTTAACATCCTATTTGATAAAGTACACTAAACAAAAACATACACGCAACACTTTTGTTTTTGTTCCCATTTTTCATGAGCTGAACTCAAAGATCTAAAACATTTTCTTTCACAAATATTGTTCACAAATCTATCTAAATCTGTGTTAGTGAGCACTTCTCCTTTGCCGAGATAATCCATCCCACCTCACAGGTGTGGCATATCAAGATGCTGATTAGACAGCATGAATATTGCACAGGTGTGCCTTAGGCTGGCCACAATAAAAGGCCACTCTGAAATGTGCAGTTTTGCTTTACTGGGGGGGTCAGAAAAC
>NC_065525.1:12756761-12826921 GCF_006386435.1 Epinephelus moara
CATGCTGTCTAATCAGCATCTTGATATGCCACACCTGTGAGGTGGGATGGATTATCTCGGCAAAGGAGAAGTGCTCACTAACACAGATTTAGGCAGATTTGTGAACAATATTTGAGGGAAATGGTCTTTTGTGTGTATAGAAAATGTTTTAGATCTTTGAGTTCAGCTCATGAAAAATGGGAGCAAAAACAAGTGTTGTGTTTATATTTTTTGTTCAGTGTAGATAATGTAAATATTAAGCTATCTATTCAGCCTTTAAGTACAGTAAAGTAAAAAAAAATACGGATGTCGTCCCCATAAAATAGTCCCCCTTAAAGCTGTCAATATCATTTAAAAAAGTTTTTTTCCGTTACAAACCAGAGGATCTGCATTTCAATGTCTTTGGTTGCACCCATGACTGTAGTTGGTAACTGCAGTGTGTTTGTTGGCAGACTGCCTACATTATGATATGTATTCCCATTTAGAGCACTGGTTATCCATATTTGATAATGTATCTGGATCAGAGTGCTCCAATCCAATGTTGTTTTAAAAAAACGGCACAAAAGTATGATAAATTAGCTGATCAGGTAGCAAAACATGGGATTTCCAAATTTGCATTTTTCTGATCTAGATTTTTTTTTTTTTTTTTAAACAACTTGGCCCAGAGGATGAAGCCCACTGACTTTGGTAATTCCCCGACATTCCTTTAGTGCCAACAGCATGTCAACATTTCCCTAATCCAGTGAAATATTTTAACATATTATAGATGGACTGGCTCAAAATTTAGTCAAGACATTCATAGTCCGCAGAGGATGAAGCCATCTTTAGTGATCCCTAGCGATTTCCTTTTGCGAATAAATATTTGTTTTTTAGTGAAATGCCTCGACAACTGTTGGTTGGATTGCAGTGGAATGTGGGACATACATTCATGTCAACGTAAGGGTGAATCATAATAACTGTGGTTGTCCTTCAACTTTTCATTTAGTGGCATCATCAGTTCAAAATTGAAAATGTTCTGGTGATATTAGTAATAAGCTCAAAGCATGACTGTGCCAGAATACAGCCTCACAGTGCTGCTAGCATGGCAGTAGACTATTTGCCTTTATTTATAATAGCAGACTGAATAATAAAATCTTCCCTAGACAAACATTTGCTGAAGTGATATTGACCTCTTCCTGTTATTCTGCGTCATCGTTCTTGTCCTACCCCTAGTTCAGCTTATTTGACTTCCTTAAAGGCATCTTCAATTTGTCTGATATGACATGAGTCTTTTCCTCCTCATGCATCCTCAGTGTCATTGAGGAAAACCTGTAAAGTAGGCCATCCGTTTGGCTTCGACAAGAAACAATTTATTGCTGGGAGTTGAGTAATGACATCAGCATGTGCCAAAGAGAGCTGAGACTATGCCAAACGCATTCAAATGACAATATTGATGACTCGTTCAATTGAGCAAAAAGGTTTCCTGCTGTGCTTTCGTAAGCTCTCTTACGTGAAAATGATACAGGCCAAGCGCTTGTGCTTGTGTGACGGACTTATGATGTCACTGTTGACCCCTGAGCTTCAACTCTAGCAGTCGCTTTTGATGTTACGACTCTCCCTTTGAGGCAGCTCCCTCTGCCATAACTAGTCCACACATTTAGGATATGAAAGGAGATCAAAGACAGTATGTTCAAAGTTACCTCTGCCTGACACTCATCAAAATATCATCTGAATATTTTTCAAAGTTAACCTGAGAAAACACCTGAATGTTAATGCAGATATGTTTCAGTATGGGGGCATGCTATGTATTATGTAGAATCTACTGCAGTTTGACATTTTCTTCTCTTGTTGTGTGCAGGTACATGGGCATCGGCCTGTCTGCCCAGGGAGTCAACATGAACAGACTGCCTGGTGAGTAACATGTGAATGATGTCAACATAACCAGTAGACAGATGGATAAATGGACAGATATGCATTTGTTAGGTGGATCGATGCTGAAATTAATTTAAGGATGCTACAATGGGTGGGTGGATGTCAGAATTATTTAATGAAAGGATGGTAGAGCAGCAGGACGGAGTCTGTGGTTGGAGCAATCAGCGGGATTGGGCCAAATAAGGATACCCAAGGTTACTCAGCATGAACAGAGGGTATGGCTAGTACTTAATCATGCCAATGTCCAGTGATAGTTTTGGCCCTGTGGGCCAGAGCCAGAATTTCAAACACTTAGCGGTCGCATCGGACCAGCACTTTGGCAAGCTCAGAAGAAAAACATCCTGCAGCGCTCTCTACTTTTGTTCAGTTCTTGTTACACACAGGACAGCCTGTGCAGCTCTGGAGGGGTTGGCCAAAACCTTGACCTAGCACTTTTCTAATTACTTATTGGCCCACCTTTCCAGCCCTCGGACCCCACTGGCTCAGATTACAATCAAGCATTGACAGTGCTGTGTGGTTAGTTTACTTTAGTCTAGTGACACTCAATTTATGGCCCGTGGGCCAAATCTGGCCCGCAGTAGGGTGCCAAGTGGCCAGCCAAGCATTCTCTAATTCACAATGAATATAAATTGATTCACAATTTGTTTTTCTCTTTTTTGTACTTTGAATATAAATAAGGTGCCAGAGTGCATAAAACAACATCCAAATAGTGCTTCTTTGTTTAAAAAAAAAAAAAAAAGAAGTGAATCAGGTGGATCCCCTGGACCCCCCTAAGTCCAGACTAAGCCCTGAAATGCTTCAGATGTTAGAAATGCCCCTGCTCTCATTTACCTCTTGGCAAAGATTAGTGAGGACAGCAAATGTCCAAAGGTTGAAAACAGGCAATTGATTTATTATATATACTAAAAAATGATAATGATTGTTTGTGAACTGCCCCCTGGCCTCCAATTATTTTTGCAGAAGTGGACCATGGGCAAAGCAAGTTGAGTATCCCTGCTATAAGGCTGATTTATTGTTGTGGGTAAGCTCTACATAGAGACTACACTGTGGCCTAACCAAGTGGCCTATACCATTGTGAGCATCTATACTTGTGCTGTGATGTGTCTCTGTCAATCTGCAATTACACCTCCCAAACACTAGTGGCAGTTGGGTTTTTATGCCGCTGTCTCTTTTATAACTCCACAGACAAATACACTTGCCTTTTGCCAAATACGTTTTTCCCACAAATACTAAATGCTTACATTATTGGCATTTTAAACTGCATAAATTAACCTAGCGTCTAGCAGAGTTTTCCTCTAACATTACTCATATAAACCCATCAACAACAGCAACATTTAACAATGGTAGCATTACAAAATCAGGCTCCCTTGTAACTCATGATTTTAACTGATAAACAATTTATGCTAGACACGGTTTCCCCACGTATACAACATGCTAACATGTCTTCACAATTTATTGTTTTAAGTAAAGTAAATAAAAGCTTTGCTTCCATTAAGGGAAATGGTTTTCAGCTTACAAAAATAAACAGGTCTGAGTCACTGTGACATGTAGTTAGACTTCTGGGGAGGTGCACACCAGGCTACAGCATTTATACTGTGTGTTGAATCAACATTGCACCTACAGCATAGATGCATAGCCTACACTGTAATCTAACGTGCATCTTAGCCTTCATATCATTGAATAGGGAGGTCTTATTCAACAATGTAATCACTAGAGTAGGGTTGATTATTAGCACTTAGTCATTGTTTTCATTCAGATCATAGATATTTTGGTGCAGGAGTAGTGGGGGGCGATGGTGTGGATGGACAATATCTCCATGTGTTGAGGCAAGATATGAATGTAGATGAAAGGAATGAGGAAAGTGTCGAGAAATGGATTTTGTGGATAAGTGCAAGTAGCTGGAGAAGTGCCAACATTTATGAGATTTGGGAATGAAAGCAGGAGGAGATGAGGATGTGTGGTGTTGCTATAGTAATTGGATGTGGCTTGTGAATTCAGTCTGAGCAGTCTGACAGCTGCAGAAAGAACATGTCAGGACATGTCACTGAACAGATATATGGATCAGTGACAAATGTTGTTGACTTGGGTTTGCAGTCTAACCTCAGACTAATCTTACTTAAGACAAACACTGCTTCTCACTTTGTAATGACAGATTGCTCAAACTGTATTTTACATACAAAATATATTTGGGCCTTCACCAACACCATATTATAGGAATATACTTTTGTATACAGGATATTCGTGTGAAATAGTTTGTATCCAGAAATATATCTAAGGATGGCATCACAAGCAATTTCACAGGACTATCCATGTCAAAAATAACCTGTAAGCAAAAACTTGTGGTCAGTTTTGTTTGAATTATAAATTACAGAGTGACTTTAAATAATTACACACACGATCTCATATGAACACCCATTAAACCTGCTGGATTATTAACAGCTGAATTATGTTAAATTAACAGTAATTCCAAAACAAGTTTATTAAAGGTGTCCTGTGGAATTTTCTTATGAACAAACAAAGTTGTTTGTGGCTGCTTTCTTTGTCATTTCTATGGACTCTATGAATAAACAATTTTGTACAGACAAAGTGAAATTTAAATGATTTAAAAAATTTCAGCTCATTTTTGGTTTTATTTATAAAAGAGACTAAAAGTATGGGGGAGCAATAATATATTGTTATTTAATCAATATGTTAAACTGCAGTGCCTCACTACAGTCCTCTGGCAAACACTTTGTCAACATATTAGCATACATAGACAAAATGTAACATACATATCAACAGTTGGATTGTAAAACCATTTATTTACATAATGAAAAAGAAATGGAAAATGTGTAGGAACTCTTATCAAGGGAATAGCATGTAACTGGTGGTAGAAATGTATTTTGGGATGTCCATGTGCACACAAGCATGCCTGATGTAACAATCTGATGACCCGTCCATGGGCTCTTGTGAGGTTTTATTTAATGAGTATGATATGTAAACAATTGCTGCATTTGCTGTGTTAGTGGTTTACTCTTTTGAAGTATTGTTCAAAAGCTGGGCTCCTTGTGGTTTGATTGATGCTGACCATTTTAAGATACAAACAAACAAATAAGCAGTTGTAACTTACCAATGAAGTGTTATAATAATCCACAGATAGATTATATACCAACAAAAAGGGTGCTCATACAGTTCTCATACACTCCCAATGGTCCAGACGACTTAAATCCAGCCAAATATTTAGTCCTTATACATTATTACATCCATCAATATCCACCAAGTGCCATTTGATTGTTTCAAATGTTCATATTTCTCTACATATTATCCATAATATCTCCAGTTTGCATGTAAATATGGGGACTCTTTGCTGTCAAAATGGTGGCTGAACTCTGACCTTTTGATTGACACCTTGCTTGAGCCAATAGGTGTTTCCATACTCATATGGGTGACAAAAGTCAGTGAGGGCCTGTGTTGAAGGAAGTGCCTGCTCCAATTTCTAAGGTGTCAGAGCAAATCAATAGCCAGCAATTGGCCTGATGTCTTATTGGTCTAGAAGTCAATGCCTATCCTGACCTCCAGAGGAGTTTTTAAGTTTTTCTTGGCATTATAGACTGCTATAAATTATGTAAATAATAAACACATGACTCCACTGTTGTTTTGGAAAAAAAGTCTTTCTTATCATTTGAGGTTCACAGTGAGCTTCTAAATAGACATTTCCGTCTTTGTTGCTTTGTGTTGTAGTACATTGTTTTTCCCTATTTTTTGAAAAGCACCTGGACAAACACTTAGAAATGTGTAAAATGTATATTTTCTATGATATTGTCATCTACTTTGAATTTGGACAGGGTAAGGTTTTATGCTATGGTCCCATCGTGTTTTCCAGCTTATCAGTCCCAGTTCTGGCCATCTATAGCATCTTTTGTTAAGAAGATATTAAGGCAAAGATTTAAAAAAAAAGCTTTCATATTAGTATGTTGAAACTTGCATAAATTAATGAAAGAAGCATTGACAGTGATTCTGACTGTTGAGGAAACAAAGAGACCATGCATGTACATGTACTAAAAGTGGACTAAGAACAGCTTTCAATTTACTTCGGGCCTTGGATGGACCTTTTATTTGAATTTAGGTGACTTTTACAGGACTGGTAAGACAAAAGAGAGACCCACATGCAAAACTTCACGAGTTGTCATAATCCACAGTGTGCCTCAGTGTAGCCCCAAAAATGTTGGTTCTATCATCATTCACTTCCCATAATAAACTCAGTAGGGTCATTGGACCCTCCCTGCTTGGTAAACTCCTACATCTTTCAAACTCCATAACCCAGTGTGTAACCTGGTCTTTCTCATATAAATTTGTTGTCTCCATAGCCAAAATATACAATACTATGCAACCCAGTGATGCTGCTGTGACAACTTCAGGGTTGTTTCACCTATTACAAAGCTGCTCCAGAGACACAGATAAAATTATATAACTACTTATCATGATAGGTACTACTCTGCCTGTGAAAACAAACTGACTTTGATGTGTAAAATCTGCGGAGTTCCCCTTTAATTAAAGTGTTTTGTAGACTTTTTTTTTTTAGAATTTAGCGCAAAACAAAACATAACCACCAAGTATGAAATAACTAGTACAACTAAACTAGACCAAACCATAGTCTCTATTCTTAAGATAAAGATAGAATGAACTGGACTGAATCACATTGAATTACAGTTACTGAACAGCTTCTTTGTTTATTTTCTTATGTGCCAAGCATATAAGTCATTCTATACATGTTGTATTTTTCCAGCGAATTTGTTTACTTGTGTGAATAAAGTTGAATTGAGACCATGGTTGTTCACTGCCAGGATCCAGAGAACAAAGGTGCTACTATAAAGATTTAACAAGAAAACTAGACAGTCTGACAACAATCATCCCAAGCCTTTGTCTACTGACACATAAGCTTTTATTGTATGCTGTGCACTCACTATCTGTAAGTTATTTGCCAACAAAATGGCAATGCCCTCAACCCTATGCCCACCATGTCCCTATACACTCCGCAAACACACACCAACACACTCATACAATGACATCCGTGAATGGTTCAGCGATCCCTGATGACATGGGTGGAAGTGTAGTAGTCATATAGCAAGCCTAGAGCCTGAATAAAGCCCCTTGCCTCATCCAACCAATCAGACCACTCCTCTGCTCCGACCAATCACGTTCTGGGGCTTCCATTCCTGGCTGAGGCTGTTTGACCTGCTTATTGACTAGTCAAGATCAGTTCAGTGGCTGAGGTTTGTGGAATGCTGTGGACACCAGGGCAGCCAGTTCAGCAGACTCTCGATCCACACACACACTTTCTCTCACACACATACACACAGATCACTCATTCTCCTCTCTTCTTGTTTCACATGTGTCAAATGTCACACAAAGGGTGGAATAGCGAGGAACAGCGTTGCATGGATGGACGTGTTTTCCAAACCTGCTCACACATAAGTTATGAAAATATTTTTGGTTGCTAGGTTTCCACTACAGATGGTCTGTAGCCCTGGTAGACAGATTACTGTTGATTGCCTTAACTCTGACTGACTCAGTGTGTTTGTGTGCCAGTGTGTGTTTGTCCCGAACTGTGTGGATTTATCTGCGTGCGTCCTGGACTGACTGATTGCGTCTCTGAGTGTACTTGTTTGTGTATGTCCCCACTCGCCTGTGTGTGTCTGTGCACACTTTTATGTCCATCTGTGCTGGTGAACTCATGCGTTCAGTTGTGTTTATATACAGTATAGTATGTGTGTGTGTGTGTCCCTTAATAGTACAACGTTCTCCACTGCTGACCTCTGTGTCTGATCCTGCTGTGGAGGCCTGCCCATTTCATTAGCATGTTGGAGCAGTGAGCCTGGCTTTAGAGGCAATATCCCTGTCAGCAGATTAATCTAATACCTCACCACACAAACACACGCGCACACACACACACACACAGAAGTATATACACATATGCACAAAATAATGCATGGGGGAGAAGGCACAGTATGCACCCAAGTAAAAAGAAACACACAAATGCACATGACATAGACACAAAAACAAATTCACACATTTGGCATTGGTTAATACTTTATTACATGCTCACAGATTCACATATACACATATACAAGTACGCATCTAATATCTCGGCTCACCCACGACCTACTTTCACTAACCCCGCTTTGCTTTTTGGCAATGACAGACAAGCTGTGATTGAGGAGAGACACTGACAGAGCAGCAGTGAGCTGTAGCTGAACACTGTTGGGTTCAGGTCCTTCTCAACTTGGTCAGTCCAGGACGAGGAACTTGAGAAAAGCTCGACTAGTGTCAAACTTAAGGCATGACAAGCTTGTCATCCAAATAAATGCAAGTGTATCTCTGATGCTGGCAAATGTAGTTGTTTCCTCTCGCTTTAGGGGATTCATGCTGTAGATGCCAGAGCAGTGCCTTGTTGGCAGCTCTTTGCTGGAGTAAAATCACAGCGATATGATCTACAGATACAGATCCAGTCTGTATGTTTTACATGGCATTAGACAGCTGGTTTAGATTCATTGAAACAAACTGACTGAGATCTGTCTTGTTTTCTCTGTTAGAGAGATGTTACATTCAAAGAAAGACAGAAAGTCTTTTTTCTCTTCTCTAAGGCCCAATCCCAATACAGCCCCTACCACTTTGCCTGTACCCCTTCATTTTACATGTTCTTGCTGGGGGTAGGGTGTCAAGATTCTTCTTTAGGTAGAGGGGGAAGCCGAAGTGTTACATGGCTCTCCAGATGAAGGTTTTTTTCAGAGGCTCCCTCCAGCTTGAGTGTTATGAGAAATCATTGGCAAGATGGCTGCACAAGCAACAAAGGAAACACACAAATGTATGTATTTTCTTTGTTTAAAAAATGTAAAAATTGCAATAGCCATTGTATTATTTTAGTTTAATGTCGTTTCATTGTAGTAGCTATGGTCCTTTTTTTTTTAAAGAAAGCATAACAAAAGAAATTGCTAGTAGTATGCCAATGTCTCAGTAGCTAACTACCTAGCTAGCTAACATTACATTGTTATTGCTGATTTGTGCATGAGAGCCCCGCATGTTTAAAATATAAAAGTAATGTACACACAAGTGTCGCACACTCTGGCTCCATATGCATGTTGACGTATATCCATGTTTTTTTTCTGATAAGTTTGGTTTTTAATTAGCTATTAAATGCTGTAAATTGGGGATTTTACAACATGATTGACAACTGTATGAGCCAGTCGGTGGGCTCGCATTCAGTGGCACTGCTCGCGATTGGTCGGATGGCTGTATGGGCGGGAAACTTGATACCATAGAGACCATAGAAACCAAACTTTTGCTCCGAATTACGTCACCAGAGCAAGATGGCAGCGCCAGCATCCAGCGTATTTTAGCTTCACTTCTGTACAGTGGGGGTAAGGAGATGTGTCATCCATCTTCATATACAGGCTACGGTGCCGACTGGCAGGGCAGGAGCAGGGATGGCTAACTTTAGCTTACGGAGCAACGCTCGCGGCCTTGATCAGTTGATTGTGTGAAACGTAAGTCGTGAAGGAATCGCAAGCATCCATGCTTTACAATCTCCATCAGATAAATGGTACATGTCATAGTGATAATACCATTATTGTCATAGATGTGTCCATATAAGTAAACTGCATTGACAACTATTGGTGTCGTATCAGGGTCTCATTGTCTTGTTCTCCACTTTCATATGGGAAGATTTCAACCACTATCCTTGTATCTCTGTTTCGAGGGGCAAAGGGTCACTCGAAAAAGAGAGGTAGGGGTAAAAGTAAGAAATGGGATTGGGCCTAAAATGCCATTTTTGAGGATGTATTTTAGCTTCTGCAGGCATAAAAGAATCTGTCTGGTGTCGGTTTGCTGTATATCTCTTAGATAAGCAGACTGCTGGACACATATAACCCTGCAGAGATTGCTTTACAGCCAAAACTGGTGTGAGTATACATGTATATAAAAAGGTTATTTGTGGTCAGCCTACACATTGGCTGGGCTGCATGGCCATGTTGTAGTTACTAACACATTTGCTCTGTGGTACTTTCTGCACACAGAGCCTTTCTCCCTTTTCGGAGGTTATTTGAGGTTTCATCGACAGAAAAGAATGAAATGGCTAAGTGCAGTGATTTAAAATTAGAACTGAAAACATACTTATGAAAGCCTCCTCATCTTTGAAGGCCTTGGGAACCACAACCTTACTTTCATATTGAAGGGTCATGAAGATACTTTATGCAATGCTTTATGGTTCCTGTTGTTAAATTCAAAAATAGCATGAAAACTTAAGGGTCTGTAATGTCCTTTTAATTTTTGAACAATTTCAAAGCAAGTTATCCAGAAAAAGTACATCGTGTAATTATAGGTAACCGAGTAAACATTTTTGCATTATTCGATTATAGTTTAAAACTTTTAATGTGTGTATATGTTGAATTGTATGCTTGTGTATAGACAAATACATTATTATGTGTTCAGCTGCTGCAGGCCTACTGACTGTAAGGGCCCTATCTTACACCTGGTGCAAAGTGGCACAAAGTGGCGCACAGTGCAGCGCAACTGTTATTGCAAGATTTAGACCGATGCAGTTATCATTTTCACAGCTAGCGCCCAAGTTGTTTTAAAACAGCATACTTAGCAATATTTAAAACGCATTTACATAGCTCTCTTGCTGAGAGTTAGATAAGAAGATCAATATACTGTTCTCATGTCTGTACAATAAATATGAAGACAGAGCCAGGAGATGCTTAGCCTAGCTTAGCATAAAGACTGAAAACAGAGGGAAACAGCTAGCCTGGCTCTATCCAAAGTAAAAAGTAAAAAATCAGCTGACCACCACCACAAGGGCTCACTAATTAACATTAGAGTTTGTTTTTATTTCCTGGCTGGACCAATTGACTTACTTTTATGCCTCCTCCAGCCATGACTGTCAGTGGCTGGAGGCATTATGTTTAAAGGTTGTCTGTCCCATTCTCGTGAGGGCGATATGTTAAGGACGCCTTTAAATTTGGCAAAAATATCCCCTTAGACTCAACAATGAACTGATTAGATTTTGTTGGTCATAGATCAAAGGTCAAGGTCACTGTGACCTCTTCTCTGTCATTCTTGTGAATGTGATATCTCAAAACACCTTAAGGGTATTTATTCAAATTTGGCACAAACGGACAGTTTTAAGTAAAAGATGAACTGAATAGAATTTGGTTGTCAACGACCAAGGTCACTGTGACCCTGTGTTTGTTTTATTCTCATGAATGTGATATCTCAGACCTTTATGGAATTTCCTCAAATTTGGCACAAATGTCTACTTGGTCTCAAGAATGAACTGATTAGAATTTGGTGATTGAATGACAAAGGTGAAGGTTACTGTCACCTCACAAAACATGATTTGACTATAAATCAAGAATTCTTTGGCTGATTATGACACTGCTTCACACAAAACTGTGGTCAAAGGTCAATTTCACTATGACATCATAATGTTCTGCAAAAACATTTTTATAGCCATTACTCAACAGCATAACTCAGCAACAGGTGGGGAGACATTTGGTAAGATACTGAACTGGTGACACTCATCTTGGATGTCCACCTTGACACTGTGCTGATTATACAGAATATATAACTGCAATTTCTGTAATTACCGTATGAAATACACAAATATGGATAAACATAGGGTATCTATATGACACAGTATCATACTCTATAGGTGTTCTGTGCTGTCGGGGGGGAGATGTATACGAAGCATCCATGTTTTCACACAAATGTATGTCAACTGTAACTTGACTGGTTCATGGAGGAATACAACTGTGAGGTGGTAATTCTGGTTTTCCCTCCCCTTTTCTAGTTTTCCTTGACTTTTTTTCCTCTCTGATGAATACTGGATACTTTGACCTCTTTAGTCCTGCAAGAAAACAATAACTGAAGGAAAATTTACTCATGTCCACACTGAGGCCATGACCTTTGATGAGAGGTCACAAACACATGCTCCTTCCTTTTTAAAGGGATTACAAGCCAAAAAGCATTGTGAACCTCTGCTTTATGTTACCAAGTAAAATTTTGAAAGGCTTCTCTCACGGGAGACATTTTGACACATCACAGTAGGAAAAGCACAGGTGTAAATAATAGAATGAATGAATGCTGCTTCAGTTTCAAGGTGCAGGTATTGTGCTTGCTGTCTCAGGACCATTGTTAATGCTATAAGATGGAGCCATTGTTACTTATTTGTTACACCTTTGCTTTTCCTACAGTGACAAGTCAAAATGTCTGCTGTGAAAAAGACCTTTTGAGCACTGTCTTTATTTTCCTTCACACTGTTATTAGTTCTTTCCAGAGAACCTAGTTGGAAATTGTAAGGAAATAATCAAAATTGTAAAGCATTACCAAATACACTGTGTGGTATACTGAGTTTTGGGATTTTTACTCTGTAGCTGCAGTAACTAACAGTCTGGATGAATAAATCACGCACAGTTACATAAACATGCATCAGAACCAGCAGGAACAAGAAATTAGGGAGTTTAATGAGCAAGTCATGACATCCTTTTCTCCCCCTATATTCTCCTGGTTCAGCCTCCTGAGCTGCTGTTCCTGTTGGCAGTGACTCACCAGTTTCTTTACATAGACGAGATCCTCCTGCTGGTCACCCACAGCATTGCAACGCATGCCAGCGTCAGAAAGAGTGTGTGTGCGTCTGTGTGAATTTTCATGAGACGCCCTGCAGGCAGTTAGATGGGAAAATCTGAGCAGCAGAAGTCAATGAGTAACTGTCTCCCCTTCTTCAGCAGCAGCAGCAGCAGCAGCAGCTACTGTTAAGAGTGACCCGGGGCAAGTCACTTCACCTCAGATGCTCTCAGAGATTCAGAAACCGTTTATACTGAGCAGCGCTCACTTGACGTATACAGTATCAGACTGAATAGGAAGCAGACTAAATGCTGTGACACAACATGCGCACAGATCAAGCCTTTCCAGTGTTTAGTCACAGGGGTTTGGCTAACAAACACATTTTTTCACAAGAGGTCAAGTATAAAATAACAAAACTAATCCTAATCCTTGTCCTATTTTAGGATGGGACAAGCACTCATACGGTTACCATGGAGATGACGGCCACTCCTTCTGCTCCTCTGGGACTGGCCAACCATACGGCCCAACATTTACCACGGGGGATGTGATTGGCTGCTGCGTTAACCTCATCAACAACACTTGCTTTTACACCAAAAATGGCATCAGTTTAGGTTGGTGAACATGTTGTGTGTTGTATATGAACTGATTATAATTGTGTCACATGGTCATGGATAGTTTGTTCTTTATTGCTTAATTTATATGTAAACTTAACGTAAACTGTTTGTCCTTTTATCCCTTAGGTGTAGCCTTCACAGACCTCCCTGTAAGTACCATTATTTGTGCATCATTTTAATGTTATGCCAACTAAATTCTACTAGCACCGTAGTTTCTTATTAAACTTTGTTATTGCTGTACTTTCATTGATGTATCTGATTTCACTTCCCTCCATTACTGCCTGAGTTTTGACTCTATAGCAGCATGGCAGCCATGAAAATACTCAAATTTGTCTTTGTTATGAGAGATAATGTTTGAGGAAAATATACAGTACTACCTTCAGCTAATTACATGTACATCTCACTTTTCTACACATTAAGCTAATATTATGATACCGGACCCATATGATTGTTATCATACCATTCCTGTAACTGTAATGACTGACAGAGTGTATAATAACATACATAGCTGGATATTGACCATGCAGGTTCATATCTAATTGCAGCTTATGTTGGCAGTTGGGTTGGAAACGGAACTTTTTTTGTCCAGTGGCCGCAGCAACTGGAACAAAAAACCCCAAACAGCCACTTTAACTGTTTTACCAGCCGAATGGCTTTTCAGAATAGAACAGGAACTCAAGATCACAGTTGGCTGCAGGCCACATTTGCTGCAAGAGCAGATGGAGTTCCCGACCACTGTCAAACCTAAACAGCATTCAACTGGCTGTTGGTGTTAATTTCATACCCTGTTGGTGGTTTTTGCATTTACCAAAAGGAAAAGTCTAACTGAACCCTGTAATTTAATGATAGCCTAGTAAAAAGCCAGTTTACAGTTTATATCGTTTGCCAGTCTGTTTACCCAACAACAGTTTTCCATACAAGAAGTTAACAAGCTGTGACCTGAGGCTTTCCATAACCAATGCTGCTAAGAACTTGTGAGGCTTAGGCATTGAGTTCTTATTTGCATTTCTAGTATATTTTATAAACCACAATTTCTAAAATATATATTTCATTAAAAAGGCACTGTTTAGTGTCCTTGTTGATAAGCTGTAGACAAACAAGCCTGCTGCCACCAGAAACTAATAACTAACACTCAGCTTATTACTCTCTTAAGATGATGCAACTTAAGGCGTTTTCAGACCAAACAGTTCTGGGAACACCCTATAGAGGAACTGCCCACTGGGGGGCTTCCCGGAGAACGACATACTTAGGAATGCTGAAGTGACATAAGCTGGCCAGCGGTTGGTGTAGCAACGTCATGCTATCAAAGATTCTTATATTTAGTTTTGATGAGTCAAAATTGCGTTGCATTTCACCCGTTGCATATATGCTCAGTAAAGCCTTGACTTCACTGTCTGTCCATTTATTTGTTTTTTCTTCCTTTTTTTCTTTCGTTACAAACTTTTTTTGGGTTGTCTGTTATTTGAATGGCTAACGGATTTTTAAAATGATGGTGGCCAGTGCTGCATTTGTTTGACTATTCACTGCACACTTATGTCCCCAAGGTTCCCTTTGTGTTGGGAGAGTAGATTATTCCACTTCTTGCAGTGCGGACACAACGGGGACAGGGGGCTATGTTCTTCAAGCTACGTTGAAAACTGACTGTTATAAAAGGGATTCTTTTTTATCTTTATTGTCCACCAGCCCAACCTGTACCCTACTGTGGGGCTTCAAACTCCGGGCGAGATCGTAGACGCTAACTTTGGCCAGCAGCCGTTTGTCTTCGACATCGAGGACTACATGAGCGAATGGCGGGCTAAGATCCATGGCATGATCGCTCGCTTCCCCATAGGAGAGAGGCTGGGGGAGTGGCAGGCCGTCCTGCAGAAGTAAGATTCAGTCTCCACACCTACACACACACACACTCACTCAAACACATACCTGTCACTATGAGGACACCATTTTTTTTAGTGATCCTACAATATAGCTTCATCTAAAAGCTGTGAATATATAACAGCGATATATCTTGTCATCTGTGCCGTAGAGCTCCATCGGTTAAAAAAATAAATAAACTGTTAAAAAGGCATCACTGTTTTAACTGAGTGACATATTCCTTTATTACCATGACATTGGCACTGTGGTTTATTTTGACCCAGTCCTACATACGCTGTCCTGCTGTAAATCCTCAGTAGATCACTGCTGAAAATAGTCCCCAACAAATGCACTATTTACTCATGTTTGAGTAAAGTTCCCTATGAACTACAGTGCCCAGTTTTTTTTAGAAAATTATGAAGCATTTTTAAATAATGAAACCATAAATTTGTAACCTATTTTTAAAGATTTATGTCTTTAAAAACAACCTGTTGGAACCAATAAGCTCGCTGTAGAGACGGACTGTCACATTTTGACCCTTGGTTGAAAAAATGAGCATAGAATATCATCAGACTTATCCCTTAAGAAATTCAACCTTAAAACGATTTCTTTTTGTCATGTTTTGTCTCCAGTATGGTTTCCAGCTATCTGGTGCATCATGGGTACTGTGCCACTGCAACAGCCTTCGCCAGAGCCACAGAGACCATGATACAAGAGGACCAGACATCTATAAAGAACAGACAGAGTGAGTGAACAAGCCAACCACACATATAATATTTCACATTTTGGTATTGTTTCTGAATTTTTTTCTCCTAATCAAAGGTGTAGTTGCCTGTTTTTATAGCAGAATACTTCCAGCACTCACTAGGTTTTACAAGCAAACTTTCCTTAACATCATTTATGCTCTTCATATCAGATTGTAAATATGAACTGTATTTGTAAGTATAACATAAGTTTGAAGTAAACAACGTCCAGTATGAGATACTTTGGGTATTGTTTGTCCCTAATGACCTGTGGTCTGAATGTATGATAACACTGGCCTATCAAATGTTTGCTGTGAAAGCATGGTTCCTCTTGATCAATATACTGTAAATAACAGCCTGTTTCTTTTGTCTAATAGGAATACAGAAGCTGGTGCTGGCAGGACGGGTGGGTGAAGCCATAGAGGCTACTCAGCAGCTTTATCCCGGCCTGTTAGAACACAACCCCAACCTACTATTCATGTTGAAGTAAGTCAGAGGGTTTTGAAGACTAAAGGGCGAGTCCACCTGTGTTCTTTTCCCTGTTGTTTTTTTGTTTGTTTTTTCAAATGGAAACTCCCATCCAGCAGTGAGCAAAAAGCAGCGATGTAGGTTCAATTCAATACTGATTTTTTTCATGTTTAATCATAATGTAGATCCATAATCAGTGTATTACCTATGGTGGATGGGGGTTGGCATGCTCCCAGTTTGGATAAGTAGACAGGAGTACCGGGGCACAGAGGCTAAACAATGTAGCCCACCACTGTGGACGCCAGCTGAGATCCAAAAGTCACACAGTTATACGAACTAACAATCTGCTCAGAGGAAATGGTAGACCAGCAACTCCTCATTTTCTGTGGAGTAAAATTACTGTTCCTGTCACGGTGGCTGTGGACGCAGGCAAAAGCAAAATGTATTTAAGCCTCCTAAAAAATGAACCATCTAAATAGAAATCAAAATCAGTTCCAGTGTGCAGGATTTAGGGGGATATATCAACAGAAATGGATTATAATACGATAAGTATGTTTTTTTTCATGTATAATCACATGAAAATGAGAGTTGCTGTGTTTTCCTTACCCTACAATGGGCTGTTTATATCAACACAGGGAGCGGGTCCTCATTTATGGAGTTTGGCGTTTTCACCGCCATGTTTCTACAGTAGCTCAGAACGGACAACACTGGCTCCAGCTAAGGCCGTTTGCGATTTCATGTTTTTGCGTCGGCCACCGTAGTTAGAACTCCATCTACAACAAGCAGCGTCAGATTAACATTGATTTGTAATATGAAACTGCTTTATTCAGTGGTTTTTACCAGTTTTAAAAAACATCTGGGAAAGGTGAGCAGACATAGCAAGCACTAGCACCCCTTCTCCAACATGCCAAACAGCATCAGAGAAACAAACTGTTTTATTCAGTGTCCCTACCAATTTTAATCACCTGGTCTGTTTGTTTTGGAGAGGAGGAAACCTCTTAGGATAATTCTGCTTCTGATAAAAACCGCCTGAGCAAAGAACACTGAAGGAATTCTAACCTGGGAAGGATCAGGGGGTTGCAATTTTGCAGTCCTCCCAACTATAAGCCACCAAATTCCCCCAAATCTTACACACTGAACCTTAAGTGTACTATATTTAGACTATTTTACCATTTTACCTTGCCATCAGACAGCCCGGTCTGACGAGGAACCAAAGCTGTTATATCGCCCTCTTAAAAGCTACCACACTCCATTGCCAGAAACATAATTTTACCTCACAGCACACAGGAGTTGCTGGTCTACCACCAACTCAGTGGTTTAGTTTGTGACCCTCTGAATCAAACAAATTTTTTGTCCATAGCAGTACGTGGGTTTATACACAGCAATAACAATGTGCAGTAACATCAGTGGAGACATCAGGTCACGATGGAAAAAGTTTTTCAAAGGGGCTTGGGGGAAAAAGCATTTTGATGTAAAACATACATACTTTGACCAACATTTAAATCCTGAATTTGAATGCAAAGGGAACTCAACTGGGAAGCTACAGAATTATATAAAACCTTTGAAATAATGAGCTGCCCTTTAGGATTGAATGCAGGACAAAGATGCTGCAGACGAGCATTGCTTGTCTACCTTCACTGCCAAGACGCGTAGTTTTCCATTAACACCAGTATGCCTTGCTTTTTAGGTGTCGTCAGTTTGTGGAGATGGTGAACGGTACAGACAGCGAGGTTCGCTGCTTGACCATTCGCTCCCCCAAGTCCCAGGACAGTTACCCTGGCTCACCCAGCCTCAGCCCCCGCCACGGAGCCAGCAACACACACCTGCACACCGGAGGTACACATACCCATCTCCTCTAAACCTCTGTCCTCTCCGAAGAGCAACACATTGACAAAGATGGAATTGCCAACAAAACAGACACCAAATAGTACGATTGTCCCAGTTATTGTAAGAATTGAGATATGTATCTGTGTTTTGCTGCTGTTCCCCCTGCATAGGAGCAGATAGTCCAACCTGCAGTAACGGAGTGACTCCCCCCAACAAGTCAAAGAGCCACAGTGGTACTGGCAGCAGCAGCGTCAAATACCCCAGCGTGTCCTCCTCCGCCTCCTCTTCCACCTCCTCCTCCCCTTCCTCCGTCAACTACTCCGAGTCCAACTCCTCAGACTCCACTAAGAGTCAGCCACACAGCGCCAACAGCACCCAGGAAACCAGGTAGGAAGGCCTGTCGGTTACATTTAGAGCAGGTAAACACAGACTTCTTTATTCTGGCTTTATCACCACAGCTGATGTACAACAGGTATGGTGTAAGGTTTGGTTCTGATATTAGATGCAGCAGATACCCTCAATACATGGATACATAGAGATGTAGGTTATGCTGTAGTTATGCTCGATATTATCTCAGTTCATCATCAAAGGCACCACATGGGATAGTTAATCATCAATAAATCATTACCACAGTCATTTTAAGACATTAATATGTAATCAGTGCAGGCGAATAAAAACATTGGCACACCAGCACATTGGCAGCATCTATGATATTGCACTACATTTTACTTTGTGTGCCACTGGATTATTTATAGAAGGAAACAGGAGCCATTTTACCTCTATTCTATTTCCATCTCTGCAAAGTTAGTTTAGATGTCGTCCTATGTTGAGTGAGTGATGTGCTCCTACATGGAGACACTATTTTTGTCTGCCAAAGTTTGACCAGTTTTGGTTATTTCTCTCGAGAGATTCCTGTCTGAGCTCTTTGTCTCTGCTCTTCTCACTGGTTTTTAAACGGGTGCAGCTCAGCCAGAAAAAGGTGACATCACATCTTTCAGTGAACCGATAAAGCAACATCTGAATCAGAATCAACAGCTGTTGAGTTATTTGCTAAACTTCCCAGACACTGTCTCTCAAATCAGAATAAACCACACACCCACGCAGTCTGATTAGGCAGATTCAAGTTTTTGATTGTTGAACTCTAAATAGAAAATAAACTTTCACTTTGTGGCTTATTTCATATTGAATATTTAATGTTATAGAAAGATTTGGAACCTAGTTTTCAGGGGCTTTAGGGGATCTTATATGATCTGTTTCTTAGCATGGTGGTAATGTGGCAATATCATGACAGGGCGCAACACAGTAGCATCTTGAAAGGACAGTTCTGTTTATCTTTTACACAACTTGAGACCTCTGTAGGTGATGATGACGTTTTAGTCACTGACCTAATAGCTTAAAAGATTGAGATGCATCTTCTGTGCTAATAACAGCTTAAATGATAAATGGTATAGGGCCTTTTAGTCTTAATGACCGCTCTAAACGCTTCACATTACATGCCACATTCACCCACTCACACACACATTCCAGCACTGGTGATGGAGGCAGTAGAACAAGGTGCCACTGGCTCATCAGTTAAACATTCACACGCACTCACACTTTGGGATTCAGTATATTGCCCAAGGACACTTTGGCATGCAGACTGGAGGAGTCGGAGATCAGATCAATCAATATGCAAGTAAAATTAAGGACTAGATAAGTGGTTTAGATAAACACAGGCTAAATGCTGGTGTTTATTGCCTCAGTTGACTTCTGTTGTAAAGGGGTCATGTCCCCAGGTTTCAGCAATGTCAAAAGTGTTGTAATACCCCATAGGAATATGGACAAAACTACATAAGGTACAAGTTGTAACCATCTTGCGATGGAATCACAACAACCACAATGCCAAATCAGTGTTCATGGTGCAATGGAACACATGACATGAGAGAGATGAGTTTGGCAAAACAAGTGAAGTGTGCCAGATTTATTCAGTACGCTCTAGATTGCATTAGATCAGTGGAGAAGGATGTTTGATTGAAACTGGGATATAGTGATCCAGGCATAAAGTGCAGGGACCAGTGCCCCTTTCCCTTCTTCATACCCCCTTACTTCCAGAGCCCTTGCTTGGACCACACACACACGCTTTTATTGTGATCTCAACTACACACCTATCTAGTTTTGTGACTGCATCTTGCATGGTTATGATGCTAGAGACAAAGTCTATTCATAGACAGACAGACAGACATATAAACGCCTGGCAAAGTACTCAAAACTGCTTCTGTGGTAGTTCTCGCTACAGTAGGCGTCTCCAGGAGCACATTTTGCCATGACGAAACACACACACACACACACACACACACACACACACACACACAGACTTACAGGGTGAAAATAACACAAGCCGCAACAATACCAGCGATGAGTAAAAATCCCTAACATGAGCTTCATCACCACTGTTGAGCGTTGTGTTTAGTCATGTTTATGTTGCCAGTTGTTACCCTGTCTGTAAAATTCAAATTAACTGATGAAGTGTGTGTGTGTGTTTGTGTGTGTGTTTGTATGTCTAGTGACAGTGAGATGGAGATTGAGGCAGAGCACTATACCAACGGGGTTGTCGAGGGCTCCTCAGCGCGGATCATGAATGGCACATACAAACACGAAGAGATCCTTCAGCCGGACGACAACAGCATTGGCAATGGAGTCACAGGTACACACACACACACACACACACACACACAAATCCTGGCATGATATTTGACTCCGCCTTTAAGTTTCACAAGCAAATTAATGCCCTTGCAAAAGTCAGTTTTTTTTCAATTCCGCACCATATCCAAAATCAACCATTTGTCTCCCACAAAGACCTGGAGATAGTCACCCACACTCTCATCTCCTCATGTTTGGACTACTGTAACTCTGAATCCTCTGGTATTAGTCAGTCCTCTCTGTCCCGCCTCCAACTGGTTCAGAACGCCGCTGCCAGGCTCCTTACAGGTACCCGGAGGAGAGACCAAAGCACACCTGTTTTAGCCTCTCTCCACTGGCTGCCTTCAGTTCAGAATTGATTTGACGGTCCTCCTGTTTGTGTACAAAGCCTTCAGTGGTCTGGCCCAATCCTACATTGCAGACCTCCTAACCCTTCATTATACCCCCAAGTCCCTCAGGTCAGCTGACCTGGGGCTCCTGGCTGTCTGATTGTGCCTTTGCTGTGTGTGCCCCCAAACTGTGGAACAGCCACCCACCTCCCAATCACATCTGCCCCCTCCAATAACTCATTTAAGTCCAGGCTGAAAATCTACTTTTATTCATTAGCATTAAGTCCCCGTGATGTGGCTTTCTCTGACGCGTGCCTGTGTGTTGTGTCTCTAAATGTGTGAGTTGTGTACCCGACAGTTGTGTTGCCTCTCGTGTATGTGTTTTTTAGCAACTTATTCCTTTTGTACAGCACAATTGTTTACCTATTTCCCTAAAATATATATTTACATACATACATTTAACTTCCAGCAGGATGTTTCTGTGCGTCTACTTTAACTATGTGTGTACATATGTGTGTTGCCAGCAGATGAGGGTTGTAGTAATGGCAGACAGCTTTGTGGAGGGAACCAGGCAGCCACAGAGAGGATGATCCAGTTTGGACGGGAGCTGCAGGCGCTCAATGAACAGCTGTGCCGCGAGTACGGCAAGAACGCCACACACAAGAAGATGTTACAGGTACACACCAACACAGACACACAACTGCACGTGCACACACTTTCAAATTCAACAAACAGCTGTGCGACAACAGATTAAAGTGATGCCAAAACCGGGCTGAGGAGATTTCTTCTGTTGGCACCAGTTAAAATCCTGGTGGCAGCATTCTGTACACGCTGCAGGAATTTGAGCAATGTTTGATTTAGGATGTGCTGTAATAAAGCAGATAGAGTCCCAACTGTAACAACCAGCGGGTCAGTTCTCTGGTACACAGGAGGAGGCTCAAATTACTCTGTACTGCAGGCTGTGTCTTCTGATTCATAAGCATCCGCTCTGAGAACAATAGTCTCTGGAAAAACACGAGAAGCTGCATTGGAATGATAAAAGCTCTGCCAGAGGGCTCATCTGTAGTTGTTTGTTAAACACAGACCGTTTTCTAATATCAAAAGTGTTTTGTACTAATTGCATTATAGCAACACCTCTATCACAACAAAATTGGCCCGTAGAAACTGACATTTCATTAAAGACATCTATTTTGAAATGACCTGCTATTTAACAGTTTTCGTCTACTTTTGCATTATGTAATGTTTAACCACCAGGGGTCAGACGGACTCCAGGTCAAGTGACAGAAACGTCGCCCTGACATACTGTACTTTCAGTGAATGAAGTTGTTACCCACTAACACACCGAGCAGTCACAGAGCAACATTGTCATCCAGTTATGCTTTTAGCCAGTTGAAGAAAGTAAGACGAATATCTCTGTATTCCTTGTCAGATGCATGATTCTCTGCCAAGCACTGTGCCAACAGCAAACAGATTAGGTTTTATAGATGAAAGTGACACATGCGGGATTTAAATAGACTGTCTGTGCACAGCTAGAAAGCTGAAACAGTGAGCGGAAAGAGGCTAAAATCCTCTGCTACATTGAGTGTTCATTATAAGTGAGATCAACACTGCAAGCCAGTGTTTAAGTAGTGCTCAAGATCGGTCTTGGTCTCGAGAGCAGGTTTTTAAGATCTCTTGTCTTGGTCTCAGACAAAGTGGACTTTATTTCAAGACTGGTCAAGAACACAACTGTGGGGATGTCGCTAAACTGCCCGTGCCAAAAAGGAGTGTTGAATTAAGATGGTTAAGTTCCTTTCAGCTCCTCAGTGTTTGTATTTGTTCGCTCATAGAAAACAAAGGATCATTCCCACTCATAAAATTCACCTCTGCAATGCCTTTTGATTATTTTATGTAGTCATTTCTCATGGCATGCTCATAAATACACACATATAAATGTAGTTTGGCAATAAAAGAGGTGACTGAGGAGAAATCTTTTTTTTCTTGTGGGTGTTCTTATTGGTATGTGGATTTTTCAGATCAGTTTGAGGAGTGCCTTTAGTTTGCATCTTCCAAATTTTATCCCAAGTGTGTCATGCAGTGTGGGACTCAGGCTGGTCTGGTCTAAGTAACTTGCTCCTGCCCTGCATTGGTCTTTATCTTGAATTGGTCTCAATCACTCAAAGTCTTGGTCTTGTCTGAGTCTCCATACGCTCTTGGGCATGACCTGGTTGCGGTTTAGGTGGCATTTTGTACAAAACTGCCACAAGCAACAGACAAGTCCAGAATTGATCAGCAGTCTCTCTGTCTTTTTACTTCAGCTGACCTACATGGTCTAGTAAACTCAATAATTTTTTAATAATTCATCTTTAGCAATAAGTTAGCAGCAATACTCACTTGTGGTCTCAGTATGGTGTCTCGTTACTGAGACTGAAGTCATATTGTAGTTTGTGTCATCATAATTTAAGCCAAAGATCATCAATATTGCCCAATATGAAATGACAACATTTATTTGGGAAGCACTCAGGGCAATTGTTTTTTCATAGCTGTGTTGCTAATGTATAATTAATTATCAATCATTGCTTCATCTTGCATCCAGAAGTGTGTGGTTACGTGTAGGGAAGGTAAACCCAAGGTAAGCCCAATTTTGGAAGCCACAGAATGTATTCATATGGGCTGTCTGTCTATCTGTCCGTCCATCTGTGTAGGATGCATTCAGCCTGCTAGCGTACTCTGACCCGTGGAACTGCCCCGTGGGCCAGCAGTTAGACCCTACGCAGAGAGAATCCCTCTGCTCCGCACTCAACAGCGCCATACTGGGTAAAGAGCAAACACAGACACATACTGTGTTTCACAATGACAAATGTGTATTAAAACTAAAACCGCAGTTTATGTACTGTAACACCATGATGATGTAACAGCCATGTGGCAAAACAACAGCAACTGCTTGATGTTGTTCCTGCCTTAGATACAGAGCCTGTCAAACCCAGCACACACACTTTGATGCAGTGTGTGTGTTGCACCCCTGCCTGACTGTGTTTTTCTGCTCTAGAGTCCCAAAATCTGCCTAAGCAGCCTCCGTTGATGTTAGCGCTCGGCCAGGCCACAGAGTGTGTTCAGCTCATGGCCCGAGTCCGGTCTGGTTCCTGCTCCTTCGCCAGAGTAGACAACTTTTTGCACTAGCCCAGGTCCAGGTGAGTCAAGTTTATGTAGCATCAGGCATTAAGACACAGCCACAGACAATGCTTGTTTCTGACTAAAATCTTTTATCCAGAAGTTCAATTACAGCTTTAATCAAAAGCTCATGAATTGTACTTGAGCCTACATCTTTCTCAAAGTTGTGGTCATTCTAACTTTTCACTTCCCACTGTTGTGGAGATTCAGAAAGGTGGACACCTGCAAAACAACATATGCAGCTAACCACATAGGGATTTAATTCCAGGGCAAATTGCCAGCTAACTTACACTTATTACCTATTGATGCATATATTGCATGATTTTACGTAAACAGAGGTAAGCAGATAATACCAAATTGTCGCAAAAGATTCTGATTGTGTTGTGTGAGTGTGTGTGAGTGGTTACTGCTGTTGCTTACAGTATATAGAGAGGTGACCAGCATGTTTTTCTTCCAATTGATTTTAGGAAGTTGAAGGATGCTTGATCATCCTCATAACAGTTCACTGGATAAGCAGCCATTGCACTTAGATTATTTAGCAGGCAATAAAATAACCAAAGTCTCTTGTTTTCTCCTACTTCTCTTGCATGTGTTTACGGCAGCACACAGCCTCACATGTAAACAAACCGGTGTGAAATTGGCTTGGTTTGCCCAGAAGGTTAATTTGTGTTTTCCTAGGATAGAGAAGGAAAGACCTGCCCCTCTCTGCCTCTGATTGGCTTCCTCTAACATCCTTACCCTGAAGGCCATTGCACACAAGGTCCCTATTTTTCATGTCACATGTTTAAAAATAAATACAACCTCTCATCGTGTCAATTACAGTTTCACACTGACTCCAAAGCTTTGATCCGTCATTAAAATTTTCAGAACGGTTTGATTTTCAAGGTTTTACTTGTATCCATCAAAAGCCTTTAGAGAGCTGATTGACCAAAAAGCAGAAAGAATGTGGCGTAACCTGCGGAACACATATAACGAGAGGAACAGGGTGCACAGTATCATTTCATAACTAAGGTAGTCTGCTTTCAACAGGTCAGATAGTTATATTCAGGTGGATGATGATGATGAGGAGGAGGAAAATTTAATAGAGGATGAAGGTCACACACAGACAGACAGAGAGACAGTGCAGAGACAAAGAGGGAGGATAGTTCAGCCCCTTCACGTAACCATGGTGGCAAATGCAAGACATGGGGTGAAAGTGGCGACAGTGGAGAGAAGCAAGGGAGCGAATGTGTCGTTTAATTTTGTCTCATATTGCGATTTTCACAACAAGTAAAACAATATAAAGCATCACACACGATGTGCAAAGTTTCTGTGTGTAACAGGTGCTTTCATTGATGCATTGTTTTATGAGGTTCAAGTTTCCAAACCTCAACAATGGTGGCGAGTGCAAAGTTAAAATGACCCCTATAGGAAGAATGACCACAGTTATCAGAATGATATCTAGGTTGAAAAATATCAGGGTTTCCTATATTTTCTAATTGACTTATGGCGTGTAACATTTGGCATTTTTGGCGTCCTGTATTGAAGCGTATGGATCAATAGTGGAAAGACTGTATGGCTGCAGGGTAGGGATGCCAAATACTATCGGTCATTGGTATCAGCCAATATTGGCTTTAAGATGAACCGTCAGAACCGGCCAACATGCTTTTTCTTAATTTGCACAATGAATGAATATTACATTAAGTGAAAAGCTTTGTATTACATGTCTCCATCTGCTGGTGGGTTATCATGCATAATATGATGTGAATTCCACTACAGTAGAGACCTGTTGATCACTAAAATTAGGTGGAGAAAAAAGTGGATGTATAGATATTGGTATCAGTTAAATAAGTTGTTACATATTGGCATATTGGATATTGGCTAAAATTCCAATATTGTGCATCCCTCCTGCAGGATGTAACACAGCATTTACTGCCTCAGTCTATTTTCCTACAGTGGAGCACCTTATTGTAAATTCCCTGCATAAAATGAAATACATTTTAATAACATATACAGTGGTCATACAGAAAATGAAGTAAAAATAAGGACAATTCCTCCAGAACAAAATGAAAATGGCAAAACTCCAATTCTATGCTGCACACGGATATTGAAGCAAGCTGTTTAATCATGTTACATTCATTCATTACCTCGCTTAGATGATTACCCGTCTCTCCACAGGTTAATGTTAAGTAGCACTGAGAGAAGGCATGTCCAGCAGGTAGTTGTCATGGCGACGGAGGAAAGAGCATGCGTGTGATTGGTGTGTTTGGCTGTCCGTCAGACCGAGCCAGCGGCACAGAGGAGCAGAGGAGAGCGGGAGAGAAGAAAGCTTCCTTTTAATTTAGTATTATCAAATAAAGAAATGTGTGACACTATTTAAAGATAATTAATTATTATTCTGTTTATCTAGCCATTTTTATAGTTCATTTTTTTGTCAGTTTGTTGTGCTCATCCTGGACAAAAAAAATTGTAAATCCCCCCCTTTTTATTTTTTTCTTATGTTTTAATAATGGGTGGATTTTAATTCCCTACGATCAGTATTTTACTCGCATTGTTGTTGTTCACCATATCACAGACCACAGTACCCACATCTGGTTACCACGGTGACCCCCATGACTACAGGTCACAAAACCTGAGGTCTATGAACATCATCTTTGTTAAGATACAGAAGACAGACAGACTGAGTCCTTTACCCCAAAAAATACATTAAAAAAAACCAATTGTGGATTGTGTGGAGCGGATCATTAGCTCTGGTCAAGGCTGATGCGACACAGTCATAAAAACAACCACTGATATAAAATAGAAAATAGACTGATGTGAGAAAAGTGGTTCCTTAAATTATTCCAGAAAGTTGGAAATAAAAATTAAGTAAGGGAATGCTTCGAATATAAAAGACTTTGCGCCATAGACGCATAATGAAAAAAAAACATCATCCTTGGAAAAAACATACTTGAAGGGTCTCTGTAGTGGAGAACCAGGGAGAAATGGTAATGACAAGGCATTTAATTGGAATATTAGAGGTGTTGGACCCTTAATTTTAGTGTAACAACCACAGCATCGTCCAATCAGTGATGTCGTTGCAGGTGGCAGAGCTCAGCAGCAGCTGCAGCTCCAACACCTGCTCTCAAGACCCAACATAACATTGTTATCATGGTCGCCTTGATGCCAGCATAAAGAAAATCAGTTTCAAAGGCAGACTAACAAGCACAGTGTGTGGACGGCCAAAAGTCAAGTCACCCCTGGGGATTTCATTACTTTTTTTTTCTCACATTGTCCACTGCCTTTCCTGCGCTGTGCATATGCTGTCGCAATTACAGTTTTCAAAAAAAGAGTTGAAATAATTTGCCAAACCAGAAGATTTTTTTTTTCTTCAGGGTGATAATTGTGATTGTGATAAGTAAGCCACAGTATTTCTTTCATTTGGGGCATTTGATTTCAAACCTCTCAAAGGTTATTAGGCCAGCTGTGTGTGCGTTGGAACAGGGCTTTTTCCCCCAACTCAGATCCCTCCATTTCACCCATAAACTTCACTTGACTATATCCTACCCGCTATTGAACAGGAGGACATAGACAAGTTTATTTCTGTGGCCCACAACCACATGTTTGTCCAAACTTTTTATTGTTCAGTTTTTCCCATTAGATGAAACCACAGTGCTCCTGTTTATGGAATCAGATCAGTTGTACAAAAAAAACACAGATACCACTTCTAGCCCCCAACAGCATGAAATTACAGCTACAGCGTCTTTTGACAACCACCTCTTGCTGACAGTCACGTTGTATTGAGCCTCAAAGTGTTAAATATTAAAGGTCAAGTGTGTAGGATTTGATGTCCCGCTTAGTATAGAGACAACAATTCTTAGTTTCAGGTGAATATAAAAATTAGTTATGAATATTATATTTCATTGATGCCAGTTTATCTCCCTATATCCTACACCTTGGACCTTTTCAGTGACTGAATAATACATTTTGAAATAAATATCATCTGAATAAATGGAGTAAAAATTATATAATTGAACCAATAAATTGTGAAATAATTAATGTCCATATGCTGGTCTATAGAGTGTTCCAGGGATGACATCTTTCTGTAGGCCAACAAGGAAGTAAGCGTTGCTCTCGTTCCCTTGTCAAAAAGCCTATGGAATTTTGGATTATTGCAGAAAAAAACTCTGTGGGTAATTAATACTTACAGCAAGATACAACAAGATAATCGTCACAAATGAACGCCACGTTTATGATTTTTGGAGCCTAAATGCAATCAGCAAAAACAAAAAGCTAACGTTTTGCTATAAACAAACTACATGTCGCAGGACTTATATGTTGCTGCCACAACTAGGCTGTAAAGCCATGGTTGGCATGATGACGTTTGGTTTAGCCACTTGTTAGCAACCGTCTTTTTTAAGACGCATAAAAGCTTTAAAATTCAGGAGTGGGTTATTAACTGACATATTTCAGTTCAAGTGTGAGAATCTGTTGAGCTTGTGTTAACCACAGACTTTATTTCAGGCATCTAACCAAAAACCCATTTACTTTGAGGCAAGGAAACCAGGAGTCCTAAAATGATAACTCTTTTCCAGGGTTTGCAGGCCCCCAGTAATGCTGCTCAGCCTTGCAGCCAGTTTTTCCCCAGTGGCCACTTGCGGTATTGCAGCAAAAAAAAAAATTCCCTGCATTTTCCCCACTACTACATATATTCAATGGGAAGGATACTGCAGAAGTAAACCCAGGAGCTTGAAAACTTTTTCGTCATATGCACAAGATGGCATAAGCACCATCTTGCCATATAGTGTCTAGGTTGTATTATTAATCTATGAAAAAGTCCCACTCCTTACATAGATATAAAAGGCTCATTCTAAGATAACAAACATGACGAATCTTAGTGTCAGGTGATTATAAACTAATGAAAACAATTATGTTTCATTCCTGCCAATTTATCCCCCTAAATCTGCCAAAATTTAGCTAGCTAGCTAGCACCTATTAGCTAATAGATAACTTACTAGCTAGTAGCTAACTTACTAGCAACTTAGTCATTTTTAATCAACCAACTAGTTGCTGCTCTTTGACACACTGCACAGTAACTACTTGTTAGATTTTTTTTTGTTTAACGTAACAAGGCTACATATGCTACCTACCTAGCCAGCTAACTCCAGGCTCGCTTGTGAGCTTGGGTTTATTATTTAGCATCAAAGTGAAGAGCTAGTGTTAGCTGCAGTAGCTAACATTGTCTGGTTAATTCAGAGTACTTTAGACAGTGTTGTGATTCAGGAAATATCCCTAACATTAGCTCCTGAGTTGAGTTTTGAAAATGTCTCATATTTCACAGTTCATTGGCTCTCTTAAATGTGTTTCAGATTATTTATTTCACAATGTGTTATTTATTTATGTTATATTGGAGTTTAGTATTGGATTATTATTTTTGACATTTTATTATAATCATCAGCTTTCTGTCTCTGTATCTTAACAGATGATTGTTCATTGCAAAATTACAGATTGGGCTCAACTTCACCTTATGTCTAGACCAATGATTGGATTTTGATCACAAACCTGGTTTGTTCCACACCTTAGTTTTATCTGAAACATTTAGAGTCTTTTGTTTTTACACCAGACCTATTTCCTACCAAATAGCAATGACTTAATGTTGTCTGACCAGTGGCGATCTGTCACTTCGGCTGCTTTGTTGTGACCTGGCAAATGGCTTGTGGATCCATCCTGAAGTGTATATTTCCATTTATAAGAGAATTTCAGTCTATGGTAGAGAAATATGGAATGATATAATACTGGAGATGTGTATATGCAATGTGGGGTTTACTACAGGGTATGTGGACAAACTTTTTACCGAGTTGGTTTTTATACAGACCTTCTGCTATAATAGGAACTATTCTAATAACCACACATACAGTACACACACGACATCTGCTTCTACAGCTGTAAAGGACTTCTGTTACACACACACACACACACACACACACACACACACACACACACACTTGTACGTGAAAGAACAACCTCTGTTGCATACCTGTAGGGAACAAGTCTCCCAGCTGTCCTTTGTGTTTGAGCCTGGGCTGCGTCTCAGCACTGTTACCACGCACCCTTCCTCTAATCCCTGCATAGACATAAGCACTGATGTGATCAGTGATTGTTTCAAGGAAAGGATGAATGTGAACAGTTTTGGAAATGGGCCCGAGGCCTCTGAAGCCTCATGGACTTCTTGCAGAGAGACCGGAGAAATGGATTTAGGCATCGCAGACAAGCTGTGCACAATTGACTTCTATCATGATTTTAATTTCATATTTTGACTTTTGAGTTTTAGCAAAAAATAAAAAGTAAAAAAAAAACAATTGTGAAATGAGTTACCCTCTACTTAGCATGACTTTTAAAACCTTTAAAATGATATAAAAAAGGAAAAATGATAATTGAAAAAAAAAACCTATGTACTGGAAACATGTTAAAAAAGAAATATTGTATTCTGTTTAATTTTGACAGAATTATTTTTATTAAAATACATCCATAAGCATATGCTCGATCTCCTGTTTCTTTTTTATCCAGTGTGAGTGTTCTTTGTATTTCTTTTTACCTCCTACAGTCCAGAGATTTCAGGCTAGGTGGATTGCAGACTCTAAATATGGATAAATGATTTGTTCATGATGTTCCTCTCATATCCACCTGTGCTGCCTAAAATGTTCTATTTTATACATCTCCAATACATCGGTTGAACAGAAACAGCACATATAACAGATACAAGCAGAAAACACTGGGCAGCTTGCTACAAGATGAGAATTAGAATTTAAAGTTATAATGGTAAATTTGGTACTAAAGTAAAGAAATGCTGATGAATGTAGAAAATCCTTATCAAATAGGGTTGTTGCAAGCAGGACATACATGAAGAAAATATAGAAATAACAAAGCAACAAATGAAAGAGAAAGAGCGGTCTACAAAAACATAGGCACACATTAATGTGAGTACATGGACGAAGCATAACCGGGTCGCAGGGGATTGGAGCCTTTCGCAGCTGACATTGGGCACCATTCGGCAAGTACACCCTAGACAAGTCGCCAGACTATCACAGGGCTAACACATAGAGGCAGACAACCATTCACACTCACATTCACACCTATGGGTAATTTAGAGTCACCAAATTAACCTTAACTAACCTCCCCAACAAGCCGGAGAGCCTGGAGAAAACCCACACTGACACGGGGAGAACATTATAACTCCACAATGAAGGCACCCAGACAGCTGGTGGATTCAAACCCGCAGTCCAAAAACATGTTTTATATTTATGTATATATATGTATTTTTTCAAAAACAGGAGGAACTGCACAGACACAGACCACGAGGAAACAGCACCTTTTCAAGCTCAAGTTTTTCCTGATTCAAACAGCCAGACAGAATGTCCAAACCCTTTAAATTACAGAAGGCGTAGGACATATGATTTTATTTAATTTTTTTCCAAAGAGTATGAGTGGTGTCCTAAGATTCAGTTCATATTAAGCTAGCTAATGTTATGTTACCATCATGGGAACATAACATAAAAACATCTGTGTTGAATTGCTGTTATTTTTATGCCTTCACGCCAATGATGACCTTGGCCGCAGGCATTATGTTTTCGGGTTACCTGTATGTACGTACGTCAGTGCCATCCTTGTGAACACAATATGTCAAGGGAATTTCTTCAAATTTGGCACAAATGTCCAATTGGACTCGAGGATGAACTGAATGGATTTTCTTGGTCGAGGGTCAGAGTTCAAGGTCTCTGTGACCTTGCATCCATCTCATTCTCCTGAACACAATTTCTCAAGAACAGCTTGTGGGAATTTCTTCAAATTTGGCACAAACGTCCACTTAGACTGAGGGATTGACTGATTTTTATTTTTTATTTTTTGGTCAAAGGTCAAGGTTCAAGGTAGTGTGAGTTCATATAATAAGTTTTTGGCCATAACTCAAGAACTTATATGCCAATTATGACAAAACTTCACACAAATGCCTAATAGGATAAAATAATGAAGTGATGACATTTTATATCCAGGAGGTCAAAGGTCAGTTTCACTGTGACATCACAATGTTCTGCATAAAACACTTTTTCTGGCCATGTCATATCTCAGGGACAGAAGGGGAAATATTTGGTCAGATACTGAACTGGTGACACTCATCCTCGGTGACCACCTTGAAACTGTGCTGATTATGTGCTGTCGGGGGGAAATGGGTGTGAAGCATCCATGTTGTCACAGACAGGTGTGAACTGTAGGAGGAACGTGACTGGTGCGCGGAGGCACACAACCACAGGGTGGTTACTCTAGTTTTACGTTATTTCAAATGAACACAGTCAGTCCACATCTGTGTTTCTTCACACATCTTAACAAACTGTCATGAAAGTGTGGAAACTAACAGCTCTGTCACTAACTGAAATTATTACCACTGGGAGCTCCCTCTCAGTATCCCGTTTTTAGAGCCCTGTCTCTCGGCATTACCAGCCCTGACTTTTAACTGCCGGTGCATCGCTACCACAAGGTCTTTTCTGGGTTACTGGGTTTAAAGGCCAAATGCCTCCAGCAGGTTGGAGGTTGACAAGTAAAAGTCTTATGTCATGACTAACTGGAGAAACTGACTTGTTTCAAGGGAACTACAGTGAATTTTACTGCTTTCAGTGAACTTTGGGCTCCATCAGCTCATGTTGTTGATCCCCTGCATCCTGGACAGACCATACATTGTTAAGTATACTGGTTACAGGCCTCTGAATTGCCACCCAACACCTCAGATTTTTTGTGTGTGATTCAAATAAAGTGAAAACAAAATGGCAGATCAGTACTATTATTAAGCCAATTTATAAGCATATTGTATCATTTAATGTCACTTGACTCCACTGAATAGCCCATGTTTTATTTATTGTTTTTATGACACATGATGGAGCATCTTCCAGAGTAAAATATATGTATCAAGAAACATACAGAGTGAAGTGGTTTTAAATCATATTATAGGCCTTGAATAATAAATTAAGAGAGCTGGGAGACTCAGATCATTTACATCTTTACGTGTTACACTTGAATATAATACAATGTAATGTATTTGTCACAGGTCTCTTGTCGGAAAGATTTTTTTCTGCCTATTTACTTGTGGCTAAATGGAAATAGAGTTAAGTTTACTGTATTGCTCACTGTGCTGGCGCATAGGCTACAGTCTGCCTGTCATAGTGCAACAACAGCAGACATCTTGTTTTATGATTCCATCAAAGGCACAGCATTCACAGCAATTTGTTTTATATACCCATCATGCACTGTCATCTATTATTGCTTATGTGTGGTATCTTTCTGTTTTACAATAATTGGACAGCAGAGGGCAGAAGGTGGTTGGGGAATACATAGACAGCACAGAATTAACTATTTTTCATTTTATTCATGTTGCACAGTTTGAAATAAAGAATATACATACAGTAGAATACTGGATATAAGATCTCGGGTCCTCTTTAGAATAGTTTCTCCCCATCACTGCTATCTGACTTAACACATTTTCCAAAACTGTTCCTCATATCCAACACATGAAACACTACACACACAAAACGTGCAACTTTTATCAAATGTTTGATCAACATGGTTTGATATCAATCTTCATCGAGGACAAATACAATATTTAATGACCAACTTGTGCTGCTTGTAAAGGACAAATTTATCTTTGAAAGCATGGAGCTTGCAGAGACTGAAATCAAATAATGAAGCCCTCTGTAGGAAATGTGGAGACTGTGAGGTTATGGGAAATCAAGGTATTAAATTTAACCACACTTCTAATGTTAACTAGAGACTGTGTCAAGTCACTGCAACAAAGTGAATTAGTTATTTTCACTTAATCAGTCACGAGTCCTATGAGTTTATCTCTGAAATTCTGTGCCTGTATATGTGCTTAATTTAGCAGTAGGTAGTTCAGTTTGAGCTGCAGATGAAACATCTTCAGAAAAAGTACGACATGTACATCAATGAAGATGCAGCAGTGAGGCAAGCGGAATGGAAACTAAGGACCAAGAAAGGAGCCCTGTGGGACACCACATGTTGTTGATAAAGACAATTTCCCACCAGGAAGAATGACAGTATGAGTCTTTTATCAGAAGCCCCAAAATGACATATATTTATATCAAGTGACAAAGCCCATAGATGACTGTAGAATTTAAGACCCCAAATCCAAACCATGACCTTTCCCTTCACGTAACCAGGTTTTTTTTTTAAAAGAAAGCCTTAGCCACAGCATTGTCACATCATTTAAAGAAAACATTTTCAACCAGCCCTGTGTAATCGCAGTGTGTGCAGAGAAGCAGTGTTTGGCTTTCCCCTGTGCTGCCAGCCTCTGGAGCTCCTCAAACATTTGCTGGTGGAGGTCTACATCATCATCATCATCATCATCATCATCATCATCGACGGCATTAAAACGTGTCATCCAGTGGAGTGAATTTATTTTTAACAGTGATTTGTAAATGTTTTGGAAGACACAGACAAACAATGTCATCCTATCCATAGGGTGTCACATTGAATTCTGTGTGTTGCTCTAGAGGATATGGCAAGGATTCATTGTTTGAAAGGAGGAGGATAGTTGATTGTGGATTTTCTTTCCCAGGTTGTCAAATACAGATGATTTAGGCTGGTGGTTCAGTCGGACAACCAACCCAAATGAGATATAAGATATGATAATAAAAGACTAGCCGTTTATTGTCTACCTTAGGAGAAATTTGTCTCGGACATTTGAGAGAACAAAGGCGACATGGCCACACACATACATTGCACCAAGTCCTTGAGCCACGTATTGCACGCATGCCCTACACCAAAATATTGCACATCACCCTCCCCTCACACCCACATTCACAGACACTCTTCATCTAATAATGTTTAGTAGTTTGATTGATAGTTGGACTAATGAAAAGTTTTTGGGTCAGTAGTGACAATAAACCTTCTCCAGAGTTACATTCAGCACCTTTAATTTCGTGCACCTGATTGGTTGATCTGGTGTCATTGTGTTTCCAGCTCCAGTGTGTTGTCTGTCAAGTGTTCGATATAAGCAGGTCTGCTCAGAGCTGTGAACTAAAAGCCAATATAAATCTTCTTATTCTATCCTACCCACATGGTCAGCATTACATGGTACATAACAGATTTTACTGCTGTTTTCTTGAAATTTCTGTGCAAATCTATACATATAAAACTGTATAAAAATACATCACTACGGCTTAAGCCCCATCTCTAACAATTTTTGTTGCTTTATAATGTTAAAAATGCTTTTAATAAAAATAGCAACCCTGTCAAGCAGTTTTTCAGTTATAAAACAATTTGCTCTGAATTAAAAGGCTGTTAGTCAGAGCAGCACTGCTGCTGCTTCCCTAAAGAGACTGCTGCTTATTGACGTGCCAGCCCCGAGTCTTGGCTTCCTGTCCTGAAACTGATGTGTTTTTCCAGCTATCTTTGACAACTTAATCCATGTTTATTATAACACATGCCAGTCTGTCTCTTCTGAAGCGAGAAAGATCTTCAAATATTCAACTGAGCTTTAATACCATACTGTGCTCCATTTTGTAATGACAGTGACAGTTCTCAAAAAGAAAACAACTATTTTGTCATTATGGAATAACTCAGGTGGCATTTCATGACAAAAGCTATCTGTATTCCCAACATATGCCATAAGGAAATGTTTTTCATATACAACCTTTCATTATGAGTAAACTCGATAACACACATTCACAATAAAATGAATACAATAATTGTCATTCATCAACATCAAGTCTTGGCTTTGTTTCTGAGATGCTAAGTCATATTTTGCATTCAAAAATGTGAATTTAGAGTCTGAAGAGGCTTTCCAAATCTGAAAGGATTCAATGCAGTAATTCAATGTTTTTCACTGGACCTCGGGCTATTTGTGGTCAAGGCTGGTTAACAAGGAGGAGAGTGGGTGCATGTACTCACCGGTGTACGGGGCTGTGTCCTTGTAAATATAATGGAATAGAACCATGTAAACAAGTGCAATTTGCTGTGGTTCATTCAACCTCTTCGACCCCAACGACCTGCACTCGAACAGAGTAATGGGCTGCAGGTTTCTGTTTCAATTCTGATTCAGAATTTTGTAGAAATTCGTATAAAATAATATACAAAGCGTGTTACCATTTCCCTCCTGAGGATGAGTAAAGTATTTCCTATCCTAACTCATCTAAAAAACTCTATATGATATCTAATAAAGAGTTGGAACAAGCTGTTACGTTACATATGACAGTGATATGACTGTCAGTGTGAATGTGAAATTTTTCCAACCTTGAAGCAACCTAAGGGGAAATAAAAGACAAAAACTAGACACTGAAGGGGTTAAAAACAAGCAATAAATCAGTGATAATGAGGCCCCGGACCATTTTGACCATGCACCCACACATGTGCGGCTCTCATGTACACACACAAAAACCTGGCACTACAACTCTCAGTGGAGTGACACAGAAATTGTCCGGAGGTTAGTGGTTCAATCACATGCTTGAAATTTTCGCTGGGAGCGCTGTTAAAATCCTCTTTCTTGTGCATACGAGAGAGCTGAGCCTGTAATTATGCACGAGGTGAGAGTGGTGGGCCGCCTCTGTCAGCGCTGCGGCCAGTGAATGTCCTACATCATACAGTATATTACGCCTTCAAGGCCTTAAGACATGCTCTCAGCGCTGCGAGACCTCTGGCCTTCAGAATTGGGATGAAACATTCAGCGTGGTTGCTATGGTACACGTTAGTCACCGTGGCAACCTGCTACAGCGTTCTCAGAGGGGTGGGGGGTGTAAATAACGCAACACCCACTCTCATTGCCCAATCGCTGTAATGCATATTCATACTCACATGCGAGTCATTAGGGACATGTTTTATTAGTCTACCCACCCATCTATCCATCTATCTATCCATCCATCCTTTCATCCTTCTATCCTTTTTGGCTTGACTAAATCGTAATTACTCTGAGGCCAGTTGAAGGATGCAGCCCCCGCCTGCTCTCAGCTAGATTGTAATGGGTTCATAAGCGCTGCTGATTGAATTGATTGCCACAGTTGGAGTCTGGCTGAGATGTACAATGGGGTGGAATATGCAGAGCGCAGAACATTAATCAGCTCACACAAATGGGCTGCAGGCTCTCACTTTATTTCAGGTACAGTGGAAAATGTATACAGTACAAGTCATATGCAAGAAATGACAGCAAAGAAAGGGACAATATTACTTTTTCTTTCCTTCATCGGGTTTGACAGGTGTGTTGTAGTGTTGCCACGCAGTTCTGTCGTATCCACATGTGCACAAGAAACTGTTTATCTGGTTTAAAAGTGCAGTTTTGCACATACATACACTCTTTACACAATAACATACAGAAACAAAGACATACTGTTCAGATGCAACAGTATAGTGGTAAATGGTTTACAGTACTTACCTTTACAAGAACATGATGTCCAACAAAACAAATTTAGGCCCACCTGCAGGACTGTGCACAAGTATTTCAAGAGTCAAGATTAAATTGGAAAGTTAAAGTACTCTAAGATCACCTCATTTTTTTCCTCAATCCTTGAGATTTCCCTAATGGCCCAAAGCTATAAACCCAATTTTTAACAAAATTTCCTCCTGGTATTTATTCTGGTTCAGCCATTAAATGTATTTGGGTTCAGTCTAGAGCACATTTAGTTTTCAGAAGCAAGTGGAGATCTGGGGGAGTTGATTATAATTGTAAACCACAGCCATTTGGACCCTTGGAGGTCAAAAGCGCAGACAAACACAAAGAGGAACAGCTAAGGGTGGAGGAGAGGATGGACGTTCAGGCGTGACTCACTGAGGTAGACTGTGACTTGTTGTCAGGAACGTGAATGTACAACAACAAAATCACTAGTCTTCCACAACGTGTCACACTGTTCAGGCTCGAGAGTCAAAGTGCTGCCTCCTGATCGTCTGACAGCAGCAGCCCTGTAATTCAGATGAGGTGTGACATCAAATACCGAGGATTTTCCTGATTGAAAAAAGTTGTATCTGCTCTTTAGTGCAGGAATCAGCAGGATTTAAGAGTTGAAACTGCCTGTGAAAAAGATGCTTTATTAATATCGGTGTCAAATAAAACACTAAAGATGTGCTAACATCTAAAACATCAAGAATTCCTGTATCTAAAGAGAAGACACGATCGGTACTTACAGCGCTTTAAGGTTAATCACATAAACACATTACACAAGCAACGTCAAAGCACACTTCACACTGTATAATGACCAGACTAAATTTGTGATTCATTATGTTATTCATTCACCACACACAATGTAAACATCCAGGGACATCAAGGCACATTGAATATGCATGTGTTGATGCCAACAGGAGCGCAATGAAACAACATACAGGGGGGAGAGACAAAGCAGCCTTGATGAATTCATTTAGGAGAGCGTCCCTGCTGCCTGGGAGCTGGTAATAATGCACCGATAAGTACAGCGCACACACAAAAGTCTCACCGTGGCTATTTCAATGCGGATCCCACTCTGTTGTAAGCTGTGCTAGAGCAGGGAGAGAGATCTCAGACACACACACACACACACACAGACAGCTGAGCAGAAGTTGTGACAGAGTGGCTGTTCTAATAACAGAAGAGTAAAAGGACACAAGTTTAATCTCCTGGTATTGGTTCTCTAAAGCACTGCCAATAAAGTTGGATCCCTGCTGTATAAGGAAGAGGAGAGCAGACGAGAGGACAGTGAAAAGGGTAAGGTGAGGAAAGAGGAGCTAAGGAAAAGGAAAAGGAGTTGGAGGGAAAGGGAAAAAGAGAGGGAATGGAAAGGGAGGAGCACCAGGAAAGGAAACAAGACATAAAGAAAATGAAAGCAGAGAATAAAGGGAAAAAGAGAAAATATAAATAATGAAAATTGGAATAATACGGAGTTGGAAAGAAAGGAAAAAGAGGGGGAGGAAAAGGAGAGAGAAACAGGAAAGGAAAGGAAAGGAAAGGAAAGGAAAGGAAAGGAAAGGAAAGGAAAGGAAAGAAGAAGTGATGTAAAGGGAAAAGGGGAAAAATGGGAAAAGAGAAGAGAGGAGGGAAAAAAGAAAAGGGAAAGGAAGGAGAAGGTAAGGAAAGAAAAGGAAAGGTAGAGGTAAAGGAAAGAGAAATGACAAATAAAGGGAAGATGAGGAAAGGGAAATAAAGATAAAGAAGGGGAGGAAAAGAGGAGATAGGAATGGAAAAGGAGTGGAGGAAAGGAAAAAGGAAAGGAAGGGAAAAGGGAGGAGAGGCAGAAAATGAAAGGGGGTAAAGGGAAGGAAAAGGGGGAAGCAGAGAAGAGAAAATGGAAACAAAGAAAAAGAAGAGGGAAAGGAAAAAGGAATTAAGGAAATGTAAAGGGAGTTGCAGAAAAGGAAAAAAGAGAGGGAAGGGAAACAGAAGAGAAAAAGTAAGGAAGGGAAGCAAAGGATATAAGAGGGAAGGAAAAAGACAAGAAAAAAGAAAGGGCGGCAAAAGAAGGAAAGGGTGTAAGAAGAGGAAACAAGAGAGTGTAGGAGGACAGGAAAGGTAAAGAAAATGAGATGACAACAGGTGAAGGAAAGGAAATGAAAGAAATAGATGAAGAGGAAGAAGGGAAAAAAGGAAAGCAAAGTGCACATGAGCAGGAATAAAGCCGAGGGAAAACTGTTTTCATGTTCAGCAGCTGTCTGTTATTCAAGTCAAACATCACAACACTATTTGCGGGTGCGGGTTGTGTTGTGAATGACAAATATCCTGTAAATGAATGATAATGGCTTGTTTAGCTGTAGCCCGCCTACAGCGTCTCTGCTCCATCCTATTTCCTGTTAATATTGCTGGCTTCAGCCTCGCTGACCTCTCTGCCGTTCTTCTATTTCTATTAATCTTTAATGGCGGGTAAACGGCCCCGCGCCACACACTGACCGACATGGCTTTCCCACCTCATTATTGTCCCGGAGGAAAGAAGGGAACAGCAAAAATCACTTATTTGTCTGACGTGTGTTGAGGATGTGGACTTTCTACCATGTTTGTAATATTTGATCATCATGCGTTAAGTACGTGCCGAGCTGTTTCAAGCCTCGATGAACTCCTGTTCTTTAATTACGGCCAAGATGGGCCAAATGTGTGACTTCTTGTCTAATGGCGGCCATCTTCCCCAGGCTGATGGTTTTACTGTGACAGAGGCTGAGGCACCGCAGACTGCAGCAGAGCAATAAAGTTACCAATTTGCAGTGTTTTTTGTGCTCTTTTTCTTTTTTTTCCCTCTTCCTTTTTTTCCAAACCTTGTCTGTCAGGTCAATCATGTGTAGCCTACAGTACACACACACACACACACACACACACACACACACACACACACACACACAGGAGCCCCGCTTGCTGATCTCAACAAAGGTCTATGACACTGTGACATTTGGAAGTAGATGAAATGACCGGCAGGGTCGGGGAGTGCTGCGCTCCATGTTTTACTGCTTGGGGACAAGAGCTCTTAAGACCTGAAAAGAACACAGACACACACACACACAGACACACACATACACACACACACACACACACACACACACACACATCTCTTTGGGACCTCAATACCTGCTTCAATACCTTTCTATTCATATCCCTGCTCTCTGGGTGCTCTGCTCCGCGGAGCCTTTCAGGTCCTCGTTGGGGTTGAGGCACTACAGGACCCAATCAAATCTCAGTCTAAAGCCCATTGAGGAGCAGGACCTGGGGCTGTTGAGCTGATAAATGTATAATTTAAAAATATTATATTACTATTGCTGGAAGAAAACTTCTTATCCCAGAGAAGCTCCCTTATTTTCCCAGAAATTAAGTAACACATTCTTATTTTACCCATGACATGGATGACTGATGTCTGAAATCACGCAACAGAACAGGGTGAATGGATTTGACTCGTTTGCATATTAAAATATACCGTAGAGGATTGTGGGAGGTTTAGTATGACAAAAAAACACAAACAAACCAACAAACAAAAAACACTCAAGCTGGTGTTTCACAAGCTTAAAAGCATGTGATTACTGTAAAATCACAGCTTTCTCCAAGAACAATACTGTTTTCTCAACACCAGAAAAAGTGGTAAATCCTTGAGTTCCTACTTTAATTGATTATCACATCCTGGGTGCTAACTAACTGAGGCTTTGGTGTTTCTGCTCTGCACTTCTGCACATCATTTGTCAGCCAAAGAGCATGTGTAGCACTTCTTTGCATTATGGGGTTTCTGTAAGTGGCACTCTTTTTAGGCTCTCACTAAGTCGGGTGTTAGCGTTGGTTTCTTTTTACAGTCAAGAAATCCCATGAAAAGATCAAAACCAGCGATGAATAAATCCAGCTAACAAGTACAGTCTGTGTAGCTGAAGTCTAATATATCATATTCCTCTGTGTCATAGAGCTCCATGTACAAGAAATATTAAAAATACACCAGTGAGCCACACAGTTGCACTGGGTGACATGTTCCTTCATCGTGATGAACATGGGCACTGTAGTTTATTTGACTCAATCCTACACACACCGTCTTGCTGTGATGTGTATTAATCCACCGCTGAAAATAGTCCCCCCCCAATGACAGCATTTCCCCCTGTTTGAGTAATGTTTCGTTAAAAACTACAATGCCCAGCTGTTTCAGGAAATTACTGAGCCTTTTTCAAAATGATCTGGTTGTAATCAGTTTTTAAAGATTAACATCTTCAGTTGGAACAAATGGGTTTGAGGGTTGGTGCCACAGATGCAATAGGGAAGTCGGAAAACACTGTGAGACAGAATAATGCACTGTTGGTGTCAGTCTTTTGCTGAAAATGAGAAAAACTGTCTCAGGTGTTTGAGATTTGACTCCCCATTTCTTTGACTGTTACAGCCTGTGGCTCAAGTATAAAGATGTTGTTGTTTCATATTGTGAATTTGATGCCTGATGAAGGTCCATGACTGAAACATTGTCTAATGACAGCGTGCAGCGACTTTTTCTACCACGTCTACCGGGGATGCATTAGATAACACTTAGAGAAGCAAATGGAAAAGCTTTCATTAAGTGGCTGTGTTTTAATATCAAAATATAATTCACACAGAGTAGCATCACTGACATTTACTTTTATGAAAATGTCACAGGTAGCTTCTCTAAATACCTGATAGACTTGTAATAAAGTTATTCCTGTTTATTTTAAGAGATAAATAAGGCGCTGTATGAAAATTTCTGCGGTTGGGAGAGGGACTGAATCTCATGTTTCAGAATGCAACACCATGTCCCCAGTATCTAAAAATATTGGGTAGGACTTTACTTGAAGGTATCTACATAAGGGTGACATTACACTGTCATGAACTTGTCATAAACATTATGTACATGTCATAAACGTTTATTACTGCTGTCATTAAGTGTCATTCATATTTTTGTAATGACAAGTTGACATTGTTTGGGTTGTCTTGATTATGACAACTTGGCATTAATCAAAGTGACATTACCAGAAGTTGTCTTTGTCATGACAACTTGACATTAAATTTGTTTGGGATGTCCTTATTTTGACAACTTGACATTAACATAAAGACATCTTCTGGTAATGTCATCCTGGTTAATGTCAAGTTGTCATTATAAGGACATCCCAAACAAATTTAATGTCACCTTGTCATGACAAAGACAACTTCTGGTAATGTCACTTTGATTAATGTCAAGTTGTCATAATCAAAACAACCCAAGCAATGTCAACTTGTCATTACAAAAAACGGATGACACTTAATGACAGCAGTCATAAACGTATATGACATGTACATAATGTTCATGACAGGTTGACCGTGTCATGTCATAGTTATGACAGTGTCATGTCACTCTTATGTCGATATCTTCAAGTAAAGTGTTACCAAATATGGATATATATTGAACAGCTCAGAATTGACACAACCTATTTAATCGTGCACTCCAATTTAAAACTCAATATCTTTTTGGAAAAGTCATACAGCCTTCAACGCACACCTTAGAAATGAAACAGAAAATTGACATATTTATGGCAAACATTGCAAAATGTTGAATATTCGTCTTTCTATTTTTGAATAATAGTAAGTAACTGGTTGTTACTGCCACTGAGCGACCTGGGCACAGACAGTACCAAGAGACTTCTACTCTAAGAGCACATCCACACTAATACATTTCCTTTTTAAAATGGGCATGCCAGGTGTAAACAGGAAGCAGACTGTCTACTCTGCAGCTGGTTGTTTAGTTATAAAAAAAAATCTTTCTGAGATGATGATTTCTTTGCTTGGACCAACGACAAAGTGGAACTGTTACTGAAAATAATACATGACTATAAGGTGGTCAGGGTGGCCGAAAACAGATTGTGACGACATATTAGAGCAGTAGTGGGAGCATGACCCATTGCTGGAGGAAGCCATAACAATGGGAAAGGAGTAATGTTACCCACACAAGATTAGCGTGGACGCTAGGCGCTAACATAACAATAGTTATGCTTTTTAAAAGAGAAAAGTATAGCGTGGATGTAACCTAGGATTGTTACACCACAGCAGATTTCAAATTTTAACAATATATATAAATTAGATCAGATGACATTTTAACATGTGCATAAGGTGAGTTGTATATCCGACTGTCTGAGTCACAATCCCCAGTGTATATTTATGAAATTATTTACTATATCAAGAGAAAAATAAAATGGAAATGCAGGGAGAGAAAAAGAAATTAACAAAGACCACCCCCTGCTCTCCCAGAAACCCTAAACTACCCTTTTGCTAAAAGAAACCCTATAAATCCCTCTGCCTTTTCTGACCCTCCCTTCTCCAAAATAACCTTTGCACACTCCCTAAGTTAACACATCTTGTACTTGCTGCAGCTTTAGATATAAATCTTTATCATCTTATGGCCAACTTGTACAGCCTCCACATTTGCACCACGCAGTGTCTGTAGTTTTCTGCCGTTCTGCTGAGTTTCTCTCTTTACAATGCCCTCATCAGAGGCTGCTGTCAGAGCCAACAATACTCAGAATGACAGCTGCCTTCGCTGGCCCGCACCACCACCAAGTTTAAGTTACAGGAGCCATTGATTCTCTATGGGGTGCTGGCTGCCTGGGTTAGCACACACAATGCCAGGGCAACAATGTGGCTGCATTGTCCAGGTCACAGCGCTGAGCAGGAGACTGACAGCGTACAGCCGGCTATGAGTTCATTAGACCAGCACTGCTCTCCTTTCTCTCTCTCTCTCTCTCTCTCTGTTCCCTGAGTACTCCTCTCTCTCCCGCTCTCCCTGCCTGCCGAGGTGTGCCCTTCTCAGTACTCATTAACGTCCAGAATGAGCCACTGAGTTAAAGGTATTAGCTGAGGAACATTGAAGATCGCCACATAAGGACATGCTGCCTGGTTAAACCCATGAACCCCCGCACACACAGAATGACACATTAGAAATTAGCTCCACGTCCAGTCTGCTTCTAATTCTCACATTAAAAAAGCATATTAAGAAATAATGGGCTCCCCATAGTTCACATAACTTAGTGGCTCTAGTTATATCTGTCTCTCTGTCTTTCTGGAGGACTTAGGTCACTGCATGTACTCAGACTTGTGCAGGAGAAAAGCTCGGAGGGTGAGAGTTCTGGACTATTATTCTCCCAGCCCTGGTCCAACAATTATGGGCAGCCCGCTGAATAGTTCTATGTCATTAGAGCAGGCTAAATTATGTTCTTCACTTTGGGATGAAGGTCCTTTCACTCAGAGCCAGAAAGAGAAATAACTGGGAGAAGACAGTAGTGTTCACAATGAAGCTGACTGAGCGTTCAGGGACAGCAGGCTTTCATTTCTCTTCTGGTAATGTTTTATATTAGACTAATGTTCAATTAGGTTGTCAAGGCCAGTTAGTGAAATGTAATTCTTATACAGAGGAGAGGGGGGGGCTTTTATCATATTCCATCATATCCAATGTTAATAATTTCCCCTTACATGTATGGTAAGCTAATGAAATCATTAAGTGCTCGTTCATGATGATGATTTCAAATAGGTTACGATTTCATGTAAATGACATGCAAAAAAAGAGCCTCTCAAGTGCCACGGGAGTTTATCTTCATTCATGCCGCCACTTCATATGGACAAGGCTCTTACTGTAAAAATGATGATGATGTCGGGGCTTCGCTTTGGGTTTTTAAATTAAGTCATGCTGTGTGCAGATGAGAAAATGACAGGTGCACCTTAAAATACAATCCAACTCAGCACCGCTGCAGATGAAATTTTCACAGTCTCAAGAAAGAAATCTGTGCATTGTGAGCTTCACAGAGTGCTGCGGGGATGCTCTGCTGGATCATATTATGTTCTACAGGTGTTGCTGTTATTGTGTGTACGTCCTGTATATTATATATCAAAGTCCATTTATCTGCCGGCTCTCCCAGCTCGCTCTCCTGCCTCCACCAGCTCTCACACAAACATATAATCAGTCACATTCCTTCTTGTGAATCGATGTCTTTTTTTTTTTCTTATACGTTCTCCAAGAGCAAAAGAAGCATGTTAAGCAAAACGAGACCCTTATAATGATTATTATTAGGGCTTTAACCCAATTGCTTTTGCTTTTTTCTTTAGAAATGTTTTCCCAAATTCCTATGAGATGGTACATTGAAGACACATTAAATTTTCACCAATAATTTTAAGTTGTGTACGAATGTTGCTCGATAAATATGATTCCAAATGGCCAAATGGGGGCGCTGCAATTAAGGCCCCAAAAAATCCAATGTTTGAGAAGCCACGCCCCTCACACCATAAGTCTGACCGAAAAACACACAGAAGCCATTTACGTAGGTCCCACTGGTGAAATTTTTCTCCATTTTGAATTTTATTTTTTTGAAAAACACATTTCCACCTAAACCGTAGATCCAATTTGTACCAACTTTTTCTGTGGATCATTATTGGACCAACCTTGTCAAAAAATATAAAAAGCTTGTTGATGTCTCATTTCGTTTTGAAGATATGAACCCATGAGAGGGGGCGTGGCTTAGCACATAAATAGATCTAACGCCACAACTGTTGAGCTAATCATCACAAAACTTACAGAGGTACCAACAACATTCATTCAAATATTCATTCGAATTGACCACTAGGGGGCACCAAAAATGCAATTTTTTTTTTTTAAATGGACGCAGCACAGTGCAAAGCAGATTATAAATCAGAAATTGTCCAATCATTACAAAACTTGCAGAATATGTTTCATATAATGATGAACCATAAAACATTACATAAAATTATTTTGAAATCGGTCAAAAGGTGGCACCGCAACGCCATTTTGACTTTTATGAAAAACACATTTTACATCTCTTCCTAAACTGTACATCCAATTCGCACCACATTTTGTGTGGATCATTATTGGATGAAGCTTACCAAAAGCTATAAAAAGCTTGCTGTTATCTCATTGGATTTTGAGTAAATTGATGAATGAGCATCAATAGACCTACCTCCATAACCACTGGGCCAATCATCGTAGGATATGTCCATGTAAGTGCCTGAAACATTAAACCTTAAAGTTTCATTCAAATCAACCAGTCGGGGGTGCTACAAATGTGTAAATGGATGTGGCATGACATAAATCAGACTATGAATCAGAAATTGATTGTCCAGTCATTACAAACACTTGCAGGATATATGCTAAATAATAATGTTGAACCACATGAGGAGAACTATATTTGACAGGGGGCACCACCAATACCAGATAATTGTATTGGCCTTTTGCAAAAATTTGGCTCTAAATCAATGACAGTTTGTACAAAAATCACCAAACTCTGTGGATATTTTTTAACAAAGCCACTGAAGCATTGACTGACTGTCATAAAACCTGTTGGTTATCTTTGATGTTGGTGTCATAAACTGTTATGTCTCAATCCTACCCAGCTGTCATGTTTTAAAGGTCTATGCTGGCTTGAACACCAGAATCTTCATTTGCGGGGGGGTGTTCCACCTCTAGGTGGCACCCTAGGCAGCTGCCTATGTTACCTTACAAGGATTTTTTACAGAAGAAGAGGAAAGGATGTAATTTTGTTCTTTTTTATATTGCAGCATTTGGTGTGAACAGTTGGTGACTCACTGACAGTTATTCTAACTGAGCTACGATACAAAGATTCAACTGTATTATATTTTATTTTTTGAGCTAAACGATTAAGGGGACAAAAAACATCAGTGGCTGATAATTAGCTTCCTCGTTGTTCTCAGGACTCTTGCAGATTTTACAAAGACCGCGTGTGGATGTGAGAAGGGTCCCTAATTTTTTGCTACAATGACAATCTGTTGCCAACATCCTCTGCTTTTCTCTACTTTTCTCCTCTTTTCCCTTATCCTTTCCTTTTTTCACTTTTCTTTCTTTTCCTCTCCTCCTCTGTCCTTTCCTTTTCTCTGCTTTGCCTCTCCTTTTCTCTCCTCTCCTCCTTCCCCCTGTCCTTCTTCACCCCTCCACCCCCTCCTCCTCTTCTCTCACTCGATCCACAGTTCCTGTCCTCCCACCTTTTGCTCCACCTGCTCATATCGATTCTGTGTTAGTGAATTTGGAGCCACGGAGAGCTCAGGGGAGGGATAGTGACCACTGAGCGGAAGTGAGCAGAGCCGGACGTGACTACTTCCTGCACAGCATGGTGGTCATTTCATCCCCTGGGTCATTTGTCTAACACCCACACCCTCACCACCCACCCACCACCACCACTTCCACCCCATGGTCTTCTCCTCTCCTCCTCCTCCTCCCCCGCCTCTTTGTCTCACTTTTTTTTTTACCTTGCTTTTTGCCTTTCTCTCATTTTCTCTCAGCCTTCACTCTAAATACCACGCAGGGCTGCAGACAGAGAGATGACAGACCATCAAGGGTCGCTGAAGGCTGATCATTAGCAGTGCCCTGTGGTTGACTTCAATTAGCCCACAGAGACACTGTGCTGCGGCCGAATGCGGCGAGAACACGCAGTCAGGTGGGCTCTCAGATTTACTGTTAGATTTAAGCTCTGGCACACCGGAGATGCACACCCAGAGTGGCTGTAAATTAGACTGGAAGATTCAAACTTTAACTTCGATTTTGTTGCCTTCAGTTTGTGACTCTATAGAGACTCTTCATTGGGATTTGAAAGATTTGCTTCATGAGGCTTTACAGAATGATACAAGTACCCAAATATGACAACAATCATAACAATAACATAATCGCTGCATTAATATAAGCACGTAATAGTTGCATGATTCAGTTTTTAAGAAGCAGTCAGTCAGTCATTGTCTTTCATTTGGATGTTGTGAAGCTGCAAATAATCCTGATTGACCCGACAGACTCTTTCTACATATTTTGACTGCTATTATTGTAAAAACGAAGTCAGTGAAAATGTCACTGAGCATGGTGACAGTTGATGAGGAGGAGGAGGAGGAGAGGGAGGAGGGAAAATCTGTGGAGTGGGTAAAATGGCATGATGGAGAAATGGAGACAAGAAATCGAGGGCGAGACAGAAAACTAAAAAAAAAAAAACCAACAAAAAAAAAAAACAAGGAGCGTAAATGCGAGCGGGGCGAGCCAATCTGCTGTAAAACTGAACAGACAACTCTGGGATTATGAACAACCGTGACAGCAGATGATGATTGTTGGTAATGTATGGGTGTGTGTATATGGGGGGGGGGGGGGGGGGGGGGGGGCCAATTATGTCTGGCTCCCTCACTACATTCTCCTCTCTCTCTACCCCCTACAGCGGCCCTGATGGGACACAACCTTTCATTTGCTCATTGCGGTAATTGGTGTATGTGAGGGGGAGGTACATGTGTTCTGCTCCCCCTCTGCGTCTGTCAGAGAATTAGAAAATGGAATTCTCTGAAGAGCAGTGTGCGTCTGCCTTCCCCATCCAAGATGACACATTTTCATTATTCGCTCAGTGACAGAACAGATTTCTCTGTCCTCTGGCCACAGGCATACATTATGATTTGCAATTCCGGAGATAATTTCTATTGTGATTAATTTTGCAAAAGTACATTAAAACAAATGGATGTTAAATTAAAAGGTTCAGCAATTAAGTCATTTTGTTTTTTCGCTACAGGTCTTTCTGAGCCGGGATGAAAATAATAAATGAAAACATCTCTATATAACTGTAAACAGTGTTCAAATTGGTTTGCAAATTAATTAGCCCTATAGAATGAACTGAAAAGGAAACACATGTCTTCCTCAAGTATCATCTACTCATGTCACCTTTTGCCTTTTACATTAAATCCATTTTTAAATCCAATAGCATGGTGGCGATATTCATAATCATCATTTATAAGCTGTATTTTAAGAACACATACAACTCTTATTTTTCTTATGCTAGTTTCTAATGCAAAACGTACAGTGTTGCAACAATGTGAACAAGTGTGCAATTACCTGCTTTGTCGCGGCCCTATAATGCAACATGCAGGGCTGAAATTCTTACTTTCGTAATAGATTACATGGCTATTTTAGTGCCTCACAAAGGAGCAGTAACTACAGAAACACTGAGGTTGTGGGGAAAAAAGTGAGGGTGTAGGTTTCAACAATGAGGGTGACACATAAAAAGAGGAAGTTGGGGGTCCTCTCTCAGAAAATTTTGCATGTTAAACGCCAAATTTCCTGCATTCTGATGAATTTTTATGCACAAATTTGTGATCACTTTATGGTGGAAATGTTGTATATTTTGTCACAATTAAAGGTTCTTCCATGTTTTTATTGGGGGAGACAAATGCACATGTTTGAAATATCGAAAGGACTGTGTCCTCTGCATCCCCACCCCCCAGAAAAATCTACCAAAAAAGGGGTTGAAGTTTTAAGACCCTCAGCCAAACTGTGTAACAGATATATAAGCTGTATGATCTTAATTTTGATGCCTTTTAAAGCTGACTTCCAATCATTAAACCTGAAAAACATCCAAATCTAAAGGGCACACCAAAATTGCAGCAGTCACAAATGCAACAACTGCTTGCTTCTTTCTATTTGATACTATTAATAAATAGTACAGTTAGTCGTACTCTGAAAATCATTTAAAAATCTCACATGCATTTTGTTTATTCTCTTCAGAGACACAAAGAGAGGGACATCCTTTTCGTGACTGTGCCACATTCAGTTGGAATAAGCTCTTAATTTTGGGAAATAATAGCACTAACACTGCCACTGGTGCGCTATTATCATGTAGCTTTGTTTTGTGGTAATTACAGTGGTTCACAGTTAATGTGAAAAGCCTGTATTCATGTTTTAAAATGCTATAAATCCATACCAAGCTGGCTGTAAACTCCCTCTAAAGGGATCAAACACAGAGCACAAAGCGTAGCAGTCTAAAATGATCTAAGGGGTTAAAATGTATCTGTAAAACAATATTGGACTTATAAATAAATATTTAACCCTTTGGCAGCCTATTCAAGAGTGAATGAAAGAGTCTGTGATCTCCAAACGTGGTTGGAGAACTGCTGAGGGGAAGAACAGAGAAAACAGCCAGACCGCTGACCTCTCACAGAGGGAGCATCCTGTACACGGCGGCCTGAGATGAGGGCTCGCCGCAGGGGGAGAAGTAGCCAGAGACGTGGCAGGCGGGTAGGCGGGTGGGCGGAGGAGGTGGAGTGGGAGGGGGGAGGCTGTTGCTCGAAGAGCAGCAGGGGAGGTGAGGTGGAGAGGCAAGGGGAGCTCTCAAGGGCCGAGGTTATTGGGTTAGGGGAAGGAGCGCGAGTGGAAAGAACAGAGGAGAAGCAGGGACACAGAAGAAGAGGAGAGGGGGGAGGGGGGGTGCCTTGTTGAGAGAAGCAAGGTGAGGGAAGTGGTGTAAGCGAGGTGCGAGGTAGAGGAGAGAAATGGGGGAGTGATAGCGAGAGAAAGGAAAAGGTGCTATGTAGGGATTAATTCTGAAATGAGCGACATATGGAAAAGGTGAAAGTGAGACGAGGTGGGGTGGAGAACGTGGAGGAAGGGAGCAGTGCAGGGAAAGCGGAATGACAGAAATCTTTTATTAAAAAAATTGCATTTTGTTCCTCACTTCCCTTAAGACCCCCCGTGCACCTGGCACCAGAGTACAACCTAATTAGGTCCTAATCAGATAGAACAAAATCAGATCAACTGCAGGTGTAAATGCACCCAGAGCACAGTGAACTTCAGACTACATGCAGTAATTGTGTACACAAGAATAAACTCACCAACAGGTGGAAGGCAGCTCAGTCTGCAACCCACTGCTCAATATAGATTTATGAGGATACTTTTAGGCTGAACAGCTGACTGAACAAGACCAAGCGCTTCCTGTCAATATTAATTATCCTGTGAATATTATTAGTGGAAGTGATGTGCAAAACAAACTGTGGGAGAGACGCCCAGCCGGGGGGAACTGCACATACATCCAGGAGACGTATTTTAATGTCACATGTAGCTCTACCCTGAATCATCTGAGACGTACGATAATGCCAGGTGGAGAGAGGGTTTAAGAGGTAAGGGCAATTTGTGGGGGGAGCTTATGTTTGTCCTTTCAGGTTTATTAGATAGGATGTAGTGGAAGAGAGGTGGGGGAGGTGTAGCTTTATCGACAGCAGGATGCCTCACGAGGGCTGTGGTTAAAGTGGGCACTGGAGGATGGAGAGATGGGCAGGAGGATGAATAGGAGAACAGGTGCTGCGTGTGGAGGCCGGGGGAAGGGTGGTGGAGATGGAAGGAGCTGTGTGGAACAGCGGGGAGCAAGGTGAAAGGGTGACGGTGGCAGCGCGGTGTACACAGTTGCAGGGGGAGAGTGCGGTGGGTGAAATGGATGGAGGAAGGGCAGGAGGAGCGGCGCTCTCCGCAGGGTCTGCAAGTCAAAGAACCCTCACTAGGTTCACAATTTCATACAATCCTTTCTTCCCTGGCTCTCTGGCCAGGCCTCAAGCACTTTCCTCCGGCTCTCAAATGTCCCCCGTCCTTTCATTTCAATTTATTACCTTTGCTTTTTTTCTCTTCCTATTGACTACATCCCCTCCATAACCTTCAACCCAACATCTTAAAGCTGCACTAGGGAATTTACACATCTGCAGCTTCAGGAGGAATTTGAAATTTGAGGAGTATCAAGTAGAGGCAGAGGTGATAAAGAGCTCCGCGTAGGCAAGTCCATCCTTCACTGGACCAGAAACTTTTGCTGGGTAGGAGACAGTTGGAGTTTCACTTCTAAATTTGGATTTTCAATTCCTGACACAAGAAGTTTATCCATTTTTAAAAAGCTGTGCATCACCATTAACCCTTAACCCAAGTCTCAAAAATAAACAAAATAACATTAACTGTTGACTTTGTTACTCTCAGGGTTCCTACAGCTTAAGGAAAGTTAGTTTTAAGACTTTTAAACACATTTTAATGCCACTAACAATGGAATTTAAGACCAGTTACACAATAACCAAAATTTTCAGTAAATCTTTGTAAAGAAGGGAGCGGATCATTTAAGGAGGCAGGTTGGGGCGATGGATGGGTCACATAACATAGGACTTTCCCCAGGAGACGGGTGTTTGGAACTGTGTGTACTTTGGGCTTTTTTTAAGGTATGCAGTCACCATGTTTCTTTTCCTAAACCTAACTTTACTTGCTTAAACCTGACCAACGTTATATTAAGTACGTAACGTTATTCATGGGGTGATAATTTGTTTGTTATCATATGAACCATTGTACGAGCCATTGTATGATATGTTAGGCAGAGACAAGGGTAGAACAGATCTAGGAAATATCTCGTGTTTATGGTGAGTAGTCTTGGTAATTTTTTGTTTCCCACTCTGCATGAGTTTAAAAACCTTTTTGCCCAGAAGAGTTGCAGACTTGTATGCACTGGCCTGTACCGGTTACAGCCACGCCGCAAAATCTTGGTTCAAATTTGGTACCTACTAGACAGTGGATCCTCTGCTCTGAGCATCCTGGCTGGAAACAAAATATGAGTGTTGTTTGCTCAGCTTTATATATCCTCTCAATTTCTTTGAGATTTTACAATGCAAAAAAAATAAAGATTCAGAAATTCCTACCTCCCATATCTGAGCATTTTTAAGACTTCTGAACGATTAATTTGAGACATCTTAGTACCAATTAAGGCCTTATTTTAGATTAATGAATTCATTTTCTTTTAAGGGTCCATAGGAGCCCTGTATTAAAGTAATTGGGTCTTGGAAAAAGGTGCCGTCATGCATTTCTTTGCACCAATAAGGATTTAGCAATATCTGAATCAGTGATAACAGTTATGGGGTTGTTTGCTTTTGTTTCCAGACCACTGTTAATCAAATTTGATTAAACCACACCTATACAGTCTTGACAGAGACGATTAGCAGAGTATTTGAGTAGTAAATTCTTAGTATTGAAAATTCAAAGTTGTTATGTGACCAGTGAGGCAGAGTTCCATAATCTAAAAAACATAAGAGGGTATTTAAAAGGCAGGGAGGGTCTAATGAAATATGCTATTGAGCTGCATTATTGAAACTGTCAATACATTCTCACTCCCAACTCGTTACATATCGCCACTTGGTCAGTGGACTTTCACGTCTACATATTACGCGTGAGGTATCTGTTGCTGACGTTCTGGGATATCTTGTCAATTTATGCCTGTTAAATGCATTGAGCCTTTTCGAAATAAACGTATGATGTCAGTAAAACACTGCGTATTTACATTTCTTTCATTGTGCAACAAATGCGTGTGGTTAGGTTTAGAAAAAAGCATCATGGTTTGGATCTACATTCACTCAAGAAGTGAACACGGGCCTCCTGGGTGAAAGGGTTAGGGTTATGTTGTTGGACTCATCCACCACCCCTCCTGTCCGAGAGGGACTTTTCAGGTCCTTAAATTATGTTGTTGCCAGTTGTGTTTCCATCTGATGCCACCCGCTGGCATTATTAACTGATGCCATCCGACAGTGTATCATACTAACATGAAAGGATGCCCGTCTGAAAGTCAATAACCAAGCAGTGGTATTTGACAATTTCGAAATGAGAACGGGTTGAAATCATAGGATCTGGTGTCTTTGAAGCTTAACTTGTATTAAGGACTAAAAGATATTATTATATTTCGGCCTCTGCTGCATTTATTTGTTGGAGTGCTCCTTTAATAATACAGAGAAAACCTAAAGATTTAAAATTGGATTTTCAGGGGCTTTAAATTTCAACCTCTATTCTGTTCTGAACCCTAAACCCAGCTCCAGGTCCCGAAGTAGCAACTTGATAAAGTGATGACCCACAAAATGACCTCTTTTCTACAAAGAACATCCTCTTTCAGACGAACGAAATTACACTGTTTCACACAAGGACAACAAGTACAAGAAAACACACACACACACACACACACACACACACCAGTTCAGACTGGGACATCAAGAAAATGTTTTTTGCGCTCCTGCTGGTTTTTCACCAGCGGCAACAAACACCTGTGCGTTGTGTGCAACAAAGGTTCCTAGCAACAGTCGTCGAGGAGAGACATTGTCAGGATGCACACCTGTTTGATCTGCCGGGACCCTCTGTGATAAGTGGCCCCGGTAACCATGGTGACCAGGATATGGGATGGATCCATGTGGTGCTATTGAATGGCCTTGGATTATAAACACACATGCATACACACACACACACACACGTACATATTGAGACACAGAAGGACACACAAACAAACTTAGAAGACACACATCATGCTTGAAGAAGTATGTCACACACGCCTACAAATCACACGCACATGCACTGTGAGAAACTGCATACAAGGGCCACAAAAATCACACAAACCAAGTGAAGTTGTACACATAACAAGGCAGTGGATCAACGTGGTACATGCCCGCTTTCACACCTGCATGCAGAATCGTAACAGACTTCACACATGGAGGAACGTGCAAAGAAAGGTCTAACATTCAGGGAAAAAATAAACAGCAATACATACACGCAGGCCATCTGTAAAGGTTCCAATCAGAGAAACAACACAATGAAGTGTGTAGAGAAGGGAAAAAAACGAGGCGGCAGACGGCCGACATGCTGACAGTTACTCACAGTGCGCAGGTGGACGAGGAAGCGCTTTGCCTCTCGCTAAAGAACTCTGCGTCGACCTTGGAGTGAAAAATGTGAATCGTTAACTGCAGCCGTCATTCACACAAAAATAGACGCACAAATCTGCACGCAGAAATACATAATTGTCTGTGCTGTTGCATTTTGTATAGACTGATAGAAATGTGAGTATTTAAACGCAGTCAAACGTGAACAATGCTGCGTGCTGCTCTGTGAGCTTCTCCTCTACATCCCCGTCTGATACGTGGGAATGTGGATAGTTACCAATTAAGATGTGTGAAACTGCAAGTGCTGTTCTGCTCTGTAGTTCTGTATGTACTCGTGCAGCGTGCCAGGTCTGATGCATTGAAATGTAAATGAAGCAACAATCTGTGTTGTTTGTATTCAAATCATTTCACATACAGAGATACAATACATCTGTACAGCCCTCTGCACGGGTGAACCTGTGCTGTCCTGAACAATCATTGTGTTAAAGATGCATATAAACCAATTAAAAGACATTTTACAGTGGTATTGTATTTACAATGCATGATAATTAGCACATAAATGTTTCTTAGTCTTTTTATCAGCAGATCTTTAATTATAGTTCCCCTCACGTCGTTATCCTGAAAGCACCTGCTATCATGCTGGACCACTATTTTAAATTAAGCAGAATTTTTAAGCAGATAGATGTGTGTGATGTAACTGATCTGCCTATATTTTGTTCCCTAAATAGTGTAGAGATTAGAAATTAAATCGTTTAACAAAATAAATCAGTGACAAGCAAGGTTTTAAGATTAGGAGTCTTGCCTTTTAGCAGTTGAGGCACATAGAGGCTGTCAGTTGTTTGTGCCATAGCAACGCAGTAATGCACAGAAGCACTCATGTGTGTGATGCAGATCTTGTCTCTGACCTTCCAGTGTTCAAGCATGATCCTTTATTTGCATTAATCTGTATTTTCCTTTATGCTGACAGTCCTTTGTCAGTGCTATTGAAATAAATCCTTTCTTATCATTGTGCGGAGGGGCGAGCCTGACAGCTCAGATGTTATAGTCTGTCAGAGAACAGACAGACAGACGGCCACATCCTTTATCCCGCAAGCCAGTCGTGATTCAAAACCTGCATGTCATGAGGAACGAGCAGCTCGAGCCTTTTTCTGCTCCGTTTTAAACAACTTGCCTTTTATAAGATACATTTCCTTCGCATTGGAAAGAAGAAAATAAAACGTCCATTAACGCTCACTGCGCTGTGTGTATCTTGTGGAAAGCAAAAGTGCCACGGCTGGGGATCAAATGTTAGATTCTTCCATGCACCTACCAACCCGGCTGATCTGCGCAGTCTGACTTATCAAGCAGCCACGCTTGGATCTAATCGTACACTCACTCGAAATAGACCCAAAACGTTTTTTATCAGTTTACTGCTCATTAGTCCGTTTTCATGCTGCAGTCTTAATTTTGCAGTCTGTCCTGTGTGCGCTGTTGTTTTTTCTCCAACCAGTCATAATTAGGATGTCGTACCATCTGTTAGTCAAGGATGTGTTTCATTTCTCACCTTTCAGATGAGTTCAGTGAATACTTTTTTAGTCAGATTGTTGTTAAGTTAAGATTTCTTATAAAAAAAATCCTTTCAGCTTATTTCACAAGGTAAAATTCATATTTTTTGCCAAAATATCTTTTTAATATGTCGTCTATGAAACAAAATATCTGTATTTCTCACTGGCACAATTATTTGACCCGTGGCCACTTTATTAAAGCTTATGCATTTGTTTCTTGTAAAATCCGAGCTTTTATTTTCAAACAGATTCAACAGAAGTAGCCAAAGGAAGCACGCGTTAGCAATGATAGCCACCGTTAATAAGAAAAAAATAAAAAATTCCCCCTAAAATTGACTTTTTGCAGTCAAAAATATGTGATTTTTTTCATTAAATGTTAGAAAAATCTCTTTGGGGAAATATTGCAATATTAGCCACTGGAGGAGAATGTTAGTGTCAATGTTTTATTGACAGTTGACCCCTAATAGACAAACCTGCACTGTAGCTCTCACGCCATGGGTTAATAGTGTTTTGTTAGCGTTGGTCATAAGAAATAAAGACTACACCGACATCAGATTAGACTGAAACTATGTTTACAGGTAAGTTTCTAAGGTCTTTAATGTGCTGTAGCAAGCTAGCTAACTGTTAAGTTACGTTAGCATCAGTTTTCCTTGGTGAATGTTTAGTCAGTCGCTCATTCAACAAGCTAACGTGCCGGACGAGACATGTTTTCATGTCTGTAAGTTAGATAAGAAGGAGAAGAATTTAAAGTAAGAAAAAGGGAGACAATATTGGGAAAGGTAAAGTGGGTTGTTTTTTAAAGTCTGTTAGCAGGTAACTGTGTCCGAAATCTCTCCCTATTCACTATATAGCTGCAGCTACATTTATATTACATCCGTGTGGTGCCAAAATAATCAGAAAACTAACTTCTCAGCTGTGAAAATTTATGTGACTGCCCTCTCAAGTCGGAACAATAACGCAGAAATATACATATATATCATATCATAAATGTTTGGTTGATGGTGACAAACTTTTTATTAATTCACATATTGTATGAAAATGTTGTGCTCATACATGGTATTACATTGTAACCGTTGCTGTTCATGTAAAGTGACCTAGATTAATTAGAAAAGTTATTTATGAGCATTAACCCTGATAACAAGTCAGATAAAGTAATGTTTTTGTGGTTTTAGCAACCGTACCGATGTAGAAACAGACCGTACCATGCAGTGGTGTATTAACAGTTGATAAGATGGGTGTGCTGCTAGGTAGATGGTTTAGTTTACAGAGAAGGAAGTGGGTATAATTTCCTATGTATTCCAGAGGCTTTCTGGCTGAATGGCCAGAAAACGAGGTAGATAAACCAGCTTATCACCTCCACTACACCACTGTATAAATGTGTTGTTAAAGCGCCCTGAGCAATAATTACATCTTCTTTGTACCATCCATGTTGTCTATACATTACAACTTGAAAGCTCACGAACACACCAAAGTCGGACGAACGACTTCTCAACTCAGGGAATTTGGAACAGGTGAATGCAGGATTACCCTCTGCTATTTTATTTGAGGGTACCAAATACCCACAATGTAATGAAAGAGTGTAAGTGTATGACATAGCCTACTGCTTTTTGCCAAAAATCCTGCAATGCAATGCTTCGCGTTTGATGGATGAGAAAATTATTGTCATGCGACTATACCTGTAAATGATGATGAAAAATGATCAGAATTTATACATGTCCAAAATTTCAGTTTACTTCTCAGTGTAAAATAATCTACTGACTGTCTATAATTTAGGATGTAGTGGATGAGTGATCCATGTCATGGGTATATCTGCATTGATTTTTCTCAGATACCTTTTAATAGCTTTTACAAAAAAACAGTTCTTAGTCTCTGTGGACAAAGAACAGCACTCCGACTGGCAAATGCAGAGACAGAAACCAAAAAAATGTAAACTATAAATTTCTCTATTTTGGGTGCTGGAAGTAGAGCACAGGACATGCGAGTCACAGAGTATCGTAGGTATGGCATGGCAATAAAACATGCAATTTGATTTTTGTTGGACATTGAACCAATTAACAGGAAGTCCAAAGACATCCCAGTGTTCAAACCCCACAGCAAACAGGAAGCGACATCCCGTTTTGTCAATAAATGTAATTTCAGATCTCTAACACTATGGACTCCAAGGTAATGATTTGAAAAAAATGGACCTCACGTCAGTTAATCGCTAAGGTAGCTCCACAAACACTGACAAGCCTGTTGATCCAGGACTCCCCCCACCCCCTCCCATCCTCAAACGAACACCCCACCACCACCACCTCCACCCTCACCTCTACATCCCTGCCCCCTCTCCCCTTCTCTGCCTTCCTCCAGCGAATGAAAAGGCCACATCAAACAATGGATTTAGCCTGCTCCCTAAGTACATGAGGGGAAGGGAAACAACGGTGGGAGATGGAGAAAAGAAGCAGGGATACAAGAGGGTGAGGAGAGGGGATGAGGGTGGAGGTGGGGGGTGCAGAGTAGAGAAGAAGGTGGAAAAGTGGAGGAGGGGGACGTGAGGACCAGATGTAAAAAGACAGGGTGGCAGGAGATGTAAAGCATTGTACTGGGTATGTAGAAAATCTGACATAAACCTTCAGATCTTTTACACACAAAACTACTTGGATAAAATATTACAATTTAGACACATGCAGTTCTCGTATTTCATGACATTATTTTTCACTATATATATATATATATATATATACAGTTTTACATTTTCATTTTTACTTTGTATGAATTAATATATTTAAGTGTGTGTTTCATTAGTGTTGATTTTGCACATGTAACACTAACTAGTCCCTCTCAAAATGTGCGTAACTGGAATCAGCTAAATAGCTGTTTTGAACTAATAACATGGATACTGTTGGGTCTCATTTTTTTGTCACGTTTTAATTGATTTCTTGTCTTTCTATCTTTTCCTCACTATGTTAGACGAATGATGTTATGAAGGGGAAAAATATTTTCAAAAGTGCAGCGACATATCTCACTATGAAACAGTTCTTAAGGACAGATAGAGAGATAGAAAGAAAAAAGAATAGGAACGACAAAAACATACAAGAAAGCTTTCAGCTAAACTAAAGCCACAGCCAAAATTTTGTGATGTGATACATAAAAGATCATTGTTGTGGGCTTTTTAAAAAAAAAAAAAAAAAACATGTTTCTCCCATTTCTATTCATTCTCAAATTTTCTTTTCCGTATTCTGTGTTTTGTTGCTGAAACCGCCCAATTTCCCCACAAAGAATCACTGGAATGTAATCAAATCAGATGTGTCGCTGCCATCACAGGTAGGCAAGCAGTAGTAACGCAGAGGTTTTTTTTATTCCAGGCAGTATTGAAGAAGAGCTATACAAGGCCACACCAGAGGAACAGGGACAACTTGTTTTCACGGCTTTACAAAGAGGCTTTTTGAAGTTGGATTGAAAGAGATCTAAAGCCATAATAAGTTTGCCGGGAGAGCGCAGAATCAGCCCAGATCCGGCCTCAACTGTGGTGGAAACTGATGCAACGTCACTGACTTCTGCTGATGGGAGGTGAAGAAGCAACGGGAGGAGAAGAGGCAAGACAGGAAGTGCAGGAGGGCAGACAGGCAGCGAGGGGAGGTTGGAGAGAAGCAGAGGGTGCGGGAGGAGGAGGAGGAGGAGGAGTGGAGGAGCAGAAGGTGCAGGGTGGAGAGAGGGGGAGCGAAGGCAGAGAGTCTCCCACCAGCGCTGTCACAACCACACGCTCGGCTGCTGCCGCCACTGATTGTGATTGCTGTTCAAACAAGGCCGACAGCTGCAACAAACATCTCCTGCTTAATATAACACACATGTACACTCACCTATGGACACACACACACACACACACACACACACACACACACACACACACTGATATTGCTCAGATGTCACTCTTTATGGCACCCTGTTATCTGTCTTTCTTGTTCTTGCTCTGTGATAAGACCGCAGCCGCTGTGATTGCCCTCTGCTCTCTGTAAAGTATGACAGCTCAATCACTCATCAAATCAAGATGTTCCCCCGTCATGATGGAATACCTGAGTCCTCCATCACACACTTTCCACCCATGTCACTCTCTGCTTTCTCGAATTGCCATTTAGTTTCTCAGATTTTCATGTTTTTCCTTCAACTACAGAATAACATAATAATACTGTTAAAAAACCAAAACTTTAAATCTCAAAGACGGTTGCAACAGTATGAGATTTACGCGGTGCGATAAGTGCCTCGGAAAATATCATGATTTCACGGTATCTCATCACACGGTAGTTTACATCTATAATAATTATTATCAGTTCCAATGACGCTTAAAGAAATTTAAACAGATAATTTTAGTTTCTTTCTTATAATTGAAACAATTTTTTAATGGAAGTATGAGTGAAAAGTCTGACAGGCGTGAAGGAGGAATGGAGATACAGGTAAGATTCTTCATATGTTTTTTTTTTTTTCAATACCATAGATAAGCAAATGTACACAGGATGATATCTGTAAACTTATATACCACGATATCTAGTTTAATGGTATACCTCTGTGACCTTTTATCAAAACTGCACATTAAAATCCGGACTTCTTCTTCTTCTATTCCTCCAAAGAGGAAAGGATACTGTCACCCAAACAGTATGGCTTCAATGTACGGCAACAAACACCTCTGTCCCTAACAGAGCTACATCCATGAGTCGAGAGACAGGAAATCAATTTGCAACTAATCTGATCTTTCTTTTTTTTTCTTAAAGCAAAATGCAAAAGATTGATGGTTCCATCTTCTGAAATATGAAAATTTGGTGCTTTTCGTTTCATATCATTGGAAACTGAAGATCTTTGGTTTGCTTGTCAGTCACCTTGGGCTCTGGGACCAAAACACAATCAGCAGATTAATCAATGATTAAAAAATAATCTTCAGTAAAATTCACATTTTATTTCGGCGACATCCACCTCCACAAAAACAGCCTCACTTTCCAGCAGAGGCCCGCTCCAATCTGTTTGCTGTGCATCTGCACACACAACAGAAAACCAGTAATAACCACCAGTTTAACTAAAACGCACCGATCACTCTACTGTACCGGGGGGAGCCTACTTTTTATATTTGAAATCAAACACTGTTGTCTGCACCAGAGGCAAAAAGCCTGCAGTTTCGAGACAATCTGCTAAAGCTGATAATGACTCTGGGCAAAAAGGGATTAGTTATGCATTCACAGCGCGTTCACTCAATAGTATATAATTCACACTGTTTTTTTTTTTCCGAAGCCTCCACAGATAGCAACAATCGTCGGCATCATCACAAATGCACCGAGGGCTCTCTGTCTCTCCCTCTCTCTCCTGCTTTCCTGCTGTTTCCCTGTTTCCCCTCTATTTCTGTCATCCTCTCTCTCCCTCACACACACACACACACACACACACACACACACACACACACTCTCTCTCTCTCTCTCTCCCCTCCACAGCAGTTGTACATTATGGAGTGGTAGCCAGGCAGCATCTAATTGCAATAATTGGAAGAATGTACCGAGCGGCCTGTTTGAACACCTGTTAGCACTGAATTTCTCTCATGGCTACAGATTGTATGTGCTGTGTCACACCATTTGGTGCACGCATGTGTGTGCGTGTACATGTGGGTGTATGTATGTATCCGTGTACGAGTTTCAGATTGCGTTACCCACCCCTCTCCTCCCCGTTCAGGCACATGTAAGGAGGGGGTTATGTAAATAGGAAATCCTGGCTGCGCTCCAGTTTCCATTTTGACACCTCAGACCCTGCCAGAAGGAGGCTGCCTGTCACTGACACATCCCAAGGCAATTCACCCGGAATAATTTGGGACTTTGACAAAAATGAATAATATGCATGATACATCTTGGCCCTCACACTTCTCATGCTGTCATCACTTGTCTTTAGTTTTGTTGGAGCCAGTTTCAAATCATTTTATCAGCTGTAAGGTACTGGAATAACATATCTACGGTTTGTTTGAGGGGATTAGACGAAGCGGGAAAACTGTTTTAAAAATATCTCATACAAAGTCAACGCTGTAAGGTGAATGCCAGCCTATGTGTGTGTTCCTTTCGGTCCTACAAACAGTGGTGCCACCAAGGGGTGGCCAGAGGGGGTGACGGCCACCCTGATACAATCACTGTCCCCCTACATGAAAATAATCAAAAAATAATTGTAGGCCTCTGTGTGATATTTTTAACTTGAGAAGGCTTGTTTGCTGTATATTTGTCTTTTTAAGGAAAAGGATAACCAGCCTATTTGAAGAACAATGAATCGCCTAACACATGAACAGTATACAGATACATTACACACACAACTCAAAACGTTAGCTGTAAAAGTATTAGTCTGTGCATGTCAGATAATTAGTAATATTAACTATAAAATAAGATAAAGTATATCATCATGCGATTCCTTAACTCTCCATATTGGCTGCTGTTTTCTTATATGAACTCTGGACAATGTCTGGAGAATCAGGTCCAGACATTGTCCAGAGTTTCTCACAACAGGAGATTGTCTTTGTCAGAAGTGTTCTCACCTACTGGAAATACTCTGTTTAGTTTTAGCAAGGGGTGGCGCCTGGGTAGAGTGTGACTGAGGCAGGACATGACACGGGTTACACTGCGGATACATAGCCAGTTCCTAATTTGGTCATAAACAACCAAGTCTCTTGCCGTTCCTCTGATTTATCTGACAGTTTCTGCCTCAGCTCTTACTGACAGAAGTTTTTGTTGCTGTCTTCGTGTGCATATTCTCCTTCACTTTGAACTGGGGAGCTGGTAAGGTGAAATCCATTTGATGTCCAATCCAACTTATTTGGACGTCTGGGTTCTCACATACACCTCGTCTGGGTAATGTCTAGATAATTTCAGATTTGCATGTGTAAAAGGAGCTTTAGTTTTCAACTAGCCTGCACACTTCAATAGCATCATAGAAATTTTCAATAACAAGATTTTCAGTGGCCCCATTAAGACACCCCTATGAAAAATTAGTGAAGGCACCACTGCCTGAGAGTGTATTTGAGATTCAGCCAGTGTAACTAAAGACGCCACTTCCTCTCCCTCTCATGTCCTTGCTGGGGGGCATCTGGCCAGATGCGTGGAGCTGTCCGCTGGCTCTGGTGCTGAAATCTCCTGTCTGCCTGGGTTTAGCACACTTCTCTCTCTACTGTAACTTCACCACAGCTTTGAATATGATAACGATTTCAAGATCACAGCTCCATGTGAGATATAAACCATTAACAGTGAAATAATTTGCACTTACAGTCTTGTAAGGAAGCCCCTGAGCTTTTTTAACTGCACTTTATTTTCACCATCACTTAACACTCCTTTTAAATAGAGTCCAAAGAAGCTTCTCTGTCTGTCTGTTTCTGTCATGTCTCCAACCTACAGGAGACAAGCCAGCTATTGATTCAGTCGGAGGGTTTCAACATTGAGCTGTTGTCATTTGACCCCAGGAAGCCCAAACAGGCTGTGAGGCGCGGGATGCTGATAATCCATCGGGAGGTAACGACGCAGGGACCACGCTGGTCTGTCTGCAGGGGACCCAAGAAAAACAAGTCGTTTTTTCAATCTAATTAAGCTGCCATTATTGTTAATAGGGCCACCGTCGCCTTCAGATCAATACAGGCACCTAACACCGGGCTGTCAGACTGCGCTGGGATCAGACACCGAGGCCCAGACTCACTTTTTCAGAGATGTTTGGAGAGGGCGGTCACCTGTTCCTTACTCTAAAGTGTAGACTGTGACACTCGAAGTCTCTGTTGCGTAAAGATCGGTGGGTTCACATACCTGTTGATATCTTGCAGGTCAGTCGGCACCGTGCATGATGCGTCCTCCTCTTCATCACATCTAAAGCGTGAGGAAGAAAACAGGTTTAGGCAGGAAGAGATGAGCGCCATCTATTCATCTCGTGCGTAAATTCTGTTGAAATCTCACTGATACAAAGTGGTTGGGTTGTAATCGGTGTCTTTTTTTCCCCTGCTTACCTTTTATGATTACCAAATAGGCTACTATAACAGCCCGCAGCCCCTCTCCTCCCCACCATCACTCCTTCTAGCTCTAGCTCTTCCCTATAATGCGAGATGCTGCGAGTCTCCGCGCTCACCTGGCTGCTGTGTGTCCGGCTCCGCCGCTGCGCTCCGCTGCTGCTGCCGCCACCGTGTTGGATTGAGAGATGGAGAAGTGCGGTGCGTCTGAAGCGGAGAAGAGAGCCTCTGGTGCGCTGTTGCCTGCTCCTTTAAAAAGCCTCCACTGGTCCAATAGGAGGTCTGTCAGCCTGATGGGACCTGACGTCACCCCCCGACCCCCCACTCGATTTGAACTATAGGAGAAATTATATCAGCATTATTTCCACGGCATAGAGGAATAACAACATTAGGACATTTGGTGGAGATTTTTTTTTTTGTCTTAGTGCTCAGTTGTGCTGTGCTCCTCGGTGAAGCTGTTCATTTTTATTTCGTGCTTTTTATTTGAATTTTCATTTTAGAGAGATGTGAATTTTTCCACATGAAAATACTGCAGAAGAGAGGAGGCAAGATTGGAAAACACAGGCTGCTGTGTGTCGACTCAAGCTCTGTCAGAATGTGCCAAACTCATGAACCCTTCAAACCGTCATGATGTCCACAGACTGGCGAGGTGAATCCAGGTGAAAAAAACAACACATCTTGATTTCCACTACTATCAATATTAGTCACAACGGAAGACATGCAGACAGAGAGAGAGGCAGGTAAGTTCCACATATGAGGGATGTGATAAAGAGATGTGAACTGTGCAACAGGCTGCAACTCAACATCTGAACATGTCCTTTGTCCTTTGCACTGAAGATAACTTGTACTTCAATATTTCCATTTTATGCTTCCTTACACTACACTATACTTTTTAGAGGGAATATTCCAATGATGTACAATGACGTATATTGTACTCCACAACATTTATCGAACAGCTCATCATGAGTCACTTCTCAGATAAAGATTTCACATGTAAAGCACATGTGATTGTTAGATTAAACCATGTAATCAGTGGTGTAGTGGAGGGTAAACGTGGTACTGTATATCCACCCCTTTTTCTGGCCGTTAATAGCATACCCACCATCAGGCAAAAAGCAATTGGAATATTTAGGAGAGTATGTCCACTTCTTCCTGTGTAATACCCATCTACCGAGTAGTACATCCACTAATAGTACACCAATGCATGTAGCAGTACCTACAATACATTGTTCAAAAGTAAGTATTCAAATATATAAATAATAAATAAGCTATCACACCTTTTGCATGATGAGTACCTTTGCGTTTGACACTTAAAGTATGTTTTGATGCTAATGTGCTTTAATTTAAGCCAAATTTCAAATACAGGACTTTAACTTGTAATTGAGTATTTTTATACTGCGACACTTTTACTTCAGTTAAAAAAAAAAAGAAGTCATTCTTCTTTTTACCAGACTTAAGAATATACATGTACACACTTTAGTTTATATCTCTTCTATCATGGTTATTGGTAGTGTCAATAACTCATCTAACTATCAATGTCAACAAAACAGAATGCATGTATTTTCATTCCCCTAAAAAACCCATATCTATGTCTGACACTATTTATTTTGCAAATCAAACACCAACCGCGACAGAAACCTACAAATATCTTGGAATATTCCTTGACTCACATCTCACCTATCGACACTGCATTCAGAACCTAACAAATAAAGCTCAACCAGAAACCTCCAAGTCACAACACAAGACAGGAACGCATCATTACATCAGTTTTGTATGCACTTACTCCTGCACGGCCTTACACAAACAGTTATGGTCAGAGATAATTTTTTTCACACTAACTAAGATCTGGAATTAAATCCAATAATACATTAGAGCAATAACCTGTATTACACATTAAAACATACATATAAACACTATTTGATGGAAGGGCATACCTGCAACCATCCACTAAAGTCCTCTAGTCTGCAATGTCTCTGTAGCTGTCTATGTTTTGTTGTTTTGCCTCTGTTGTTGTTTCTGTTCTTATTTTGTATTGTAATGTCTTTTGTGTTGCATAAGAGAAACCTGCTGAAAACCAATTTCTAAATGAGTCAAGCTTAACTGTAACACACAATGGTAATTTTAATCCTATTCCTGTATGTATTAAAAAAAGAAAAACTAATTTCTTGAAATCACAATAAACAAAGAGCCCACAGTGTGATAAAAATGCAAAACAAAGCTTTAAGTATCACTTTGCAGAAAATCAAAAAAGGTGAGCCTATTGCAACAACATGACATATATTTAGATAAAGATATTTATTTTAGAATAGGAAAAATGCTAAGCTTAACCATGTTTTTTATGTGTGTATGCATATCTTTAAAAGGGTTTCATAAGACAAACATCAGTCACATTAATGTAACACAACCCACAGAGGATCCTGTAAACCTGCAACTGTGGCTACAGCATCAAATCAAGACTGGATTCACATGTTTCTTTATAACACCAGTGAAATGCCAGCATTTTAGCATGGACTGCTGCAGTCACTGAACTACCAGGGGCACATCTGTCTGTCCTGAGCACCCACAGCAGCCACAAAACACAATCAACAAGGTAAGCAGCACACAGATGATTCCTCCAGCTTTACCAGGTATCATTAACACCCAAGGCTGCATCATAGTGTCACAGCCTTGAGTGTCAATTATGAATTTATTAATGCACCCATCAACATGTGTGTGAGATAACCATGAATATCTAAATTAACATCTGGCATATCTTCTACACTTGTTGATTATTGTTACTGAATGCTGGCTATGTTTAATAAAATCAGTGCTGTAAATTGGATTTTTTTCAGCAGGGAGCCCTTTTGAACCTTTTTTTCTTTATTACAGACAGAACAGCAAACTTAGAAAAAAGGAAATTTTATATTAAATATCCGAGAAATTTATGTGCATTGAATCCAAATTGCGTTCATCTAAATGTCAAGGTTTCCATAAGCCTGTATAAACATTGTGATGTTTTGATATGGGAATGCATGCAGGTAAATTAAAGCGCTTTGTACAATATGCGTATGATACGGACTCCCTTCACTCCTGACTGTCCCCTTGTTGCTCTCCAGCCTGGAGCAGCAGCAGCACTAGAACAGTATTTACAGCCAATAAAGAAATTGAAAAAATGATGTCACGTGTCATTATGAACTCTACTCGCTCAGCGGATGACAGCTATGCGTAATCTGTCACCGTGTGTTTCCGTGGTGGAGTGATGGCAACAACACTAGAAAAGAGGCGTATTTTCTGACACAAATGAGCAATTTGTAAGGCCATTGTATGCTGTGTGCATCATTGTACTTTCTAATTTCCCAGACTCAAAAACCATTGTGGGAAATGCAATTGTTTTGTCGAGTGCTTGTTTTTTTGTTGTTTTCTGTGGGTTTTGTGTTTGTTTGTTTTTTTGCTGTACAGCTTTTGAAATTGGTCTGCATACACACACACATATATATACACACACATTCAGATCTATTTTTCAGTCTTTTGGGGAATCTGAATGTAACCTGTGTTTGTCTGTGCTCCTATTCACATACATGTAGGTCAAGTGTGAATGCTTTCATACAAGACTGTAGCAGTTTGACAAAGGCAGTAACGACAGTAAGCAGTGGGGGTGACGAGGTCGACTGTACCGCTGAAGCTTAGAGTGAGCACAGCATACTATACCCTAAGGTTAGCTTAACATGAAGACTGGAAGGAAGACATGTATAGCTGCAGCCACACTCCATTTGAAGCTTACACAACACGCCCCTAGCAGCACAAGATGAACCCACCAACGCAACAGTTATCTGAACCCTGCTACAACGTGACACTGTAGCAGTGGCAGATGAAGTACCTGAGAGTTATACTTAAGCAAAAGTACAGATATCTTACCAGAAAATGATTTTCATAGACCCTGAATCATTTATAGATAAGTCTTAAAGTATCTGATATTTACTGCACTTAAACACCAAAAGTAATTTTATTCTATTAAATGTAATTAAGTATTGAAAGTAAAAGTACAAGTAAATGCTGGTAATAAAGAAGCAAGCAGTCAGAATTCTGATGATTATTAGTTTATTTCTTCTTAACATGCACACCACAATAAAAATGGAGCACACATTACACGACTTAACGACTCACAACTTAAATGATTTGAAGAAAACCTTTGACCACCTTTGACTTACACATTACACAGTTACCTGTCACAAATCTTTAACTCCTTGAATTATTACTCGCCCTCTCTGCTGTGGGACGCCACTTTCTGTTTCCATCATGAAGTAGGTCTCACTGTTGACTAGCATGTAGCATTTCATCTGACACGCAGCCTGGGCTTGATTGGAAATCAAACCTTAACTGCAGCTTTGAGAGCACTTAACACCTAACATGATTGACCAGTGATCAAACCTGCAAGCTAGAACCTCTGATTCACCAAACTTTCCGATTTTAATTTGTAGTAACAAAGTAAAGAAAAGCTTAGGCCATAGAAATAGGCCTCCAATGAAACTGAGGTAAAACTGGAGTAAAATACTTTTACTAAGTACTATAGGTAAAGAGATGTAACCCTTACACTAACCTTAACCTTAATCACATCTCTTTTAACCTAACACTTCATAGCTAGCTAAACACTACCTCAGCTTTTGTTTCAGGGCTTCACCTTCCTGACTCAGGAGCGAAGGGGGCTGATCCAGGCCCTCAGGAAGTGCACCAGGTTTTGAAGCCAATTTTGGTAGTGGCCAAACAGTGGTACTGCAATTTCCTGGGACGGTCATGCAGGTCAGAAAGACTTAAAGTTACATGGTGAAAAGAGACATCTGTAAATCAGTGGATACATTTTTTGAGATTCGCAACCCCCCCAACTGACACGTTTCTCAATGAGGATTCGATCCATTTGGTGAGATTACACTTCATGAGGAGTCAGTTTGACTAGGAAGTGTTCTGCTTTCATCACTCCCTTAATAATTAAATCAGTTATTCATACCTTGGTCTTGTCTCACCAAGAGTACTGACCTGTAATCTGGTCATCGGCATCAAAATCCAATCTGAAAAAGTTGCAGATTTCCCCAAATAACGCTGCTCGTCTGGCACTCAGCTGTTCATTCAGAAGTAGTGTCAACTATATGCATGCACACCTGGCTTGGCTGATAGTTGAAGAGACAATGTGCTTATGTCTCCTGATGTTGCTGCAGAGTGTCATTAGTACCAACAACCCATCCAGCTTGGCTCATCAGATACACATGGCCTCTGGACATGGTTGCAGCACGAGAGGTGCAGCCTCTGGTCACATCTCTGGTTATATACAGGTCAGCAATCTGGAAATCCATTGGTAAAAAAAAAACAAACAAACAAAAAAAACCTTTTTTTTTTTTCTTCCTTTACCTCTGGAGGCACAGCCCGGAGTTTTTCGACGAACGGAAGTCCAGGGGCCTCTGCGATCACTCACGTCGTTCACTTCCGGCGGTGCCCCCAGGGAATCGCCGTGTTGTTTACAAATACTTCGGGTAGAAAACCAGCAGAGTTTAGCTATATATCACATTTTTCACGTCACTATATCACCGTGTAGACTAATCTGATGTTTGTTAAGTCTATAAACACAGTGACTGAACAAACGTTACTATTT
>NC_065525.1:12827022-12828414 GCF_006386435.1 Epinephelus moara
CCCCCCCCCCCACTCTAGTCGTCTTTCACGCAGGGCTGCCGACAGATTCTACAATGTAAATTGCAGAATCTGTCTTGAGAGATTAACAGGTCAGTAGCACTCTGGAATTCTCTGCGTAATGACATTATATCTACTGTCAATGACAAAATTACCTTTAAGTGGCTTAAAAAGAAATATCTTGCCAAATAAAATAAGCACATAGCGCTATTTTTTACTTTGTAAGTGCCTTCTCTTGCTGTTGCTATGTTGAAGTACTGTTTAGTCAATGATTACAGAAACTTTGATGTCTTTCATTTGGGTTTGGTATTTTGATTGTTTTTATGCGTCTAAATTTGTCTGTACTCTTTTTATGTCTGTACTGTATTTCAATGTGTAGGACCCCAGGATGAGGAATATTCATGTGCTTCTACTGGGGATCCTTGAATAAACACTAAATAATAAACATTTTCTGAAGTCCAGAAGAGCTGCACGATAAAATCATTTTAACCCTATTCAAGTTAGAAGAGAGACCGGAAGTTAGCTGTTGGGCCGGTAGAAGTAGGACGCTCAGCTGCACTCGGTCGCCGAAAGTCTCTGGTGTGCCTGCTGTATGGGCTACACAGTGCGGAAGTAGTACCAATCATCCTTGGATTTTATATGCAGCAGGTGAACTATTTTGGCATCATGTGCCACTGAGCAACTTTCATAGGAATTGATTGGGCCCCGCCGCTAATGCTGTATCCAGTTCTCCTTATACATCCATGGGCTGATGGTGTAGGTATGGTGGGCGAGTCATGTAGCTGGCAGCGATTCCACTCTGAAATAGGTTAGAAAATCCACCTACCAGTCCCTCAGTGACTAACATGTCATATCTCATTTGTTTACTTAACTTTTTCTTAGCTGAGAGTAATGAGGTTACCCAGCAACCAGCAGAGGCTCCAGGAGGTCACTGCTCCAAGCCAAGATATAGTCTGGCAGATACTTTGCAAAACCAAATCTTGTTTTTACACTTCCTTTTGTATTCACAACGAACGAACAAGACATGTTAATTCATGAGCTTTAGATGTGGTGGTTTGCAGATTTTCTTACCATTGGACAGAGCCAGGCTAGCTGTTTCCCCTGTTTCCAGCCTTTGTGCTAAGCTAAGCTAACAAGTTTTTTATTTAGACGTACAAATATGAGAGTGGTATCAGTCCTCTCATCTAACTCTCTGCAAGAAAGCTTATGAGTCAATCAATCAATCAATCAATTTTATTTATAAAGCCCAATATCACAAATCACAATTTGCCTCACAGGGCTTTACAGCCTACGACATCCCTCTGTCCTTATGACCCTCGCAGCGGATAAGGAAAAACTCCCCAAAAAAAACCCTTTAACGGGGAAAAAAAACGGTAGAAACCTCAGGAAGAGCAA
>NC_065525.1:12828876-12858876 GCF_006386435.1 Epinephelus moara
AGGAGAGGAGCCTGATAGCTGAAGGCTCTAGCTCCTGATCTACTTTTGGAGACTTTAGGGACCACGAGTAACCCTGCGTTCTCAGAGCGCAGTGTTCTGGTGGGATAATATGGCACTATGAGCTCTCTAAGATATGATGGAGCTTGAGTGTATTTCACAATGTGGTCCAACTATTCCTTTAATAAGTGAAAAAATGCACCATAAGACTCAGTTTATACTAACTAATGTGTATTTGTTAAGAAATAATTCCAGTCAAAATGGAAATTTAAATCTGTAAAACCAGTTTACATTCTGTACAGTGTGAACACCCTTATATACTAATGAATGTCTAAGTCTCACTCATCATGGGATGTATTATAAGCAAACAGTCCCAAATGCCACCTGTACAAACAAACACTTGTAAACTAAATTGTAATAGATCATCCTCATAAATCAACACCCCACAACAGCACATGATTATTGCATGCACCAAATACCTACAGCACACTGATCTGAGGAATTTAAAAATGAGGTGACATTTGCTGAATGAAATAATAGATTAATGGTCTCCCATGGGGAAATTTGGATAATGTTTCAGTTTAGTGTGATTGTTTTTTTCAGATGTTTTGCACGACCTGCTGTTATGTCATATTCAATTTTGACAAACAATGCAGTGCATTGCAGGCAACATGGAATATAATCAAAACTGTCATTCAGTGGTTTCATGGGTAGATACAGACACTCTGCAGAGCTTTCAGTAATAGCTGGCAGATCTTCTGCTGTCCTTGTCAGCTCCACCTCTACGTCTGACATTGCCAACATTTTTATCTGACTGTACTCGGATAAAAAATAGTTGGCAGATATACTGTAACCATTTTTATCTTGATTAGAAATGAAAGGTTTGGCCCTGCAGCTGTGTGAGGAAGCCCTCTTTTGTGTCGCACAAAACAGTACAGCTCATCATTGTAGTAGAAAATTAAATATCTAATCACAATGTGGAGCTGACAGAAGCCAAAAAAAACATGCTCGTTTTCGGCTGGATGACGATGCGCAGTTTGCTTTTAATGGGTCAGGTTACTAGAGCCCATTGGGGCAACCCAGGGAAGTCATGTGAAAATGTCACATGCAGCAAAATTAGAAGGGGTTACCATGACAGTGCAGTATGCAGCTTTAAATTAAAAAACTTTTTTACAGTAGGGGAGACCAGGGTCGGTTGGCACACTTTTCACTCTTTTACATATTTCTCTGGCATAATTTATGTCAAAATATTCTAACCAGCAGCACATGAAAGGTTACAGTCTCAGGTATCTTTATTAAGGCCCCCTTTCCAGTGTATTTTGGCATTTTGTAACATTTTTTTATTTTTCTGAGTCATATCCCGACAATGTTGATTAGCCAGCCATATGTTTTGCCAAATATTTTTTGACAAATAGTTTTGCACTTAAAGTTAAAAATAGAAGGTTGTTTCTAGAATGGATTGATGTACGACTACAGTAAAACCTGAAAGTCATACATCATCTTATCAACCTGTAAGAAACATCATTGTAAGCTAGCTAGTTGGCTTTTCTTGAATTTTAAAACACTTGTAGCTTATAGCCTTAGTTATATCTTTCTGTGTAGTTGTGTCTATTTATATGTCTGTCGGTCGGTCGGTCGGTCGGTCGGTCGGTCTGTCTGTCAGTTTGTCTGTCTAGTTAGTTTGCTAGTCTAATATATTGCATTAGCTAACTGGGGGTCTTCATTTATTTATTTATTTTTTTTCTCCACCTAATTTAGTTTGTTGTTTATTATTATCATGGCATTTGTATGTGCGGTGGACAGCTGCAATCAGTGCAGTGAATTACACAAAGTTCCACCGGTAGAAATAGCACAACACGCCGGCTGTCAGTCCCACTCGCTCTCTTTATTATCTCCTGGCCACAGTGCACTGCAGCTTGGACATGTTACTGAGGTCCATCGTCTGAAATGCAGTTTCAGGATGTGTTGAAAGTTTGCACCGTCAACCAGCACTGGCCTCTAACAGGTCCAGACTTTGGGAGGCGCACAACTTTCAGTCCAAAGTTCAGTTGGAATAACAACAACAAAAATAAACAATAAAAAGAATCATAATGCTGCCCAGTGCGGTGACAATGCTGGGAGCTAAGGCGAGGTGGACAGTGCGCCTCCAAAGCATCCTATAACTCCATTTCAAACAGTGGACCTCGACTACATGTCTGTCCTTACTTTGGTGCACTTTGGCCAGTGTGCAGCAGTGCAGCTCTTCTGTGCCATAGCACCAAAACAAAACCTCGCTACTACAACAACCGACAGCTGCAGCACGAGGAGACGGTAAGACTTTAAGATAAGATTTTGGTGGTCAAAGGTCAAGGTCACTGTGGCCTGGTCTGTCTCATTCTGGCAAAGACAATATCTCAAGAACACCGTGAGGGAATTTCTTCAAATTAGGCACAAACGTTCACTTAGACGAAATGATGAACTCATTTGATTGTTGTAATCAAAGGTCAAGGTCACTGTGACCTTGCATCCATCTCATTCTTGTTAATGTGATAACTCTAAAACACCTTAAGGAAATTTCTTCAAATTAGGTAACAAACGTCCACTTGGACTTAAGAATAAACTAAGTTGAATTTGGTGGTTGAGGGTCAAAGGTTAAGGTCACAGTGACCTCACAAAACATCTGTTTGGCTATAACTTGGCTATCACTAAGAATTAGTAATAACTACTTATGACAAAACTTCACACAAATGTCTAATAGGATATAATGATGAAGTGATGACATTTTATACCCAAAAGGTCAGCTTCACTCTGACATCATAATATTCTGCATAAAATACTTTTCTGGCCATTACTCGACGTTATATCTCAGGAACAGAAGGGGAGACATTTGGTCAGATACTGAATTGATGACACTAATTTTGGGTATCCACCTTGAAACTGTGCTGATTGTATAGATCTTCTGTGCTGCTGTGGGGAAGATGTGTGTGAAGCAACCATGTTTTCATAGACATGGATGTAAACTGTAAGAGAAACTTGAGTGGTACACGGAGGCATACAACCACAAGGCGATAATTCTAGTTATATTTGATACTATAAAAATGAAATGTCACCATCACCAAGAAAGTTAATGACTTTTAGATGTTTTAACATAGTAGATGAGGGCAGGTGAAGAAAGCAAACATTTTGATCTTACATTTATTTTTATATGAGACCTTCTAAGGACCAGAAAATATTTGTGTGCCAACAAACCCCTGTGGCCAACCAACCCTGATCTTCCCTTTATAAGTAGTTGTGCTTCTGAACAATTGAACATAATGCATTTTTTTCATCTTTAAGGCAAATGTGTTTTGGAGTCTGTCAGTTCAACATCTATAAAACCATGAATAGCACACGGAATATAAAATCACAACACATGAGAAACATCTTGAAATGTCTCAACTGCAGAAACTGGGCATATTGAATACACACACTTTAATCATGTTTGATAGACTGCTATATATTCATAGAGTTGAATATGACAGGGACTTCACTTATAGTACAGTTTGACTGAAGTATGTCCAAACATTATTACAGAGAGGGACCTTCCAAATCTATAATTCTGTTTCCATCGTTCATACAGAAGGTCCTGTAAGCATGGCAACCACTCTAAATATCATACACACACACACACACACACACAGACACCATTAGGTACGTATCATACGCCTACGCTCCCAGACACACAAACAGACATACACACCTGCACACATACAAAACTCAACATTATAAAATCCTTCAGGAAGTGTAAACTTTAGAATAGGATGTTAATTATCCCTTTGCAGGTAACATCTTGGTTTTATCAGTTTATGACTCACAGATATCTATTTTATTTATGTAAAACCTAGACAATAAACACCTGTTGTAGACTTCAGCTAAAATGTCACCTCTAGCCTAAAACATTGAAAAACACCTGAAAATAGTAAAAAAAAAAGTTTTTGTTATCCTGTTAGATTTACGCGGACAACCCAGGAGGCGTCCTGATTAGATACCCGAACAACCTCTATTGGACCTTTTAGACACGAAGGAGCAGTGGCGCTACTCAGTGCTTCCCTCTGCGTGTTTGAATTCCTCAACCTATCTCAAAGGCTGCGTCAACACTCCCAGTCTTATTTGATATTGGATTTATTGCTCTGATCTTCTTTTTTCTTGGCTGTTCACATTATTTTTCAAATGTGGCCAATATCAGATTCCAATGTGAACTGTTCACGGACCCACATGTGCAAAACAACAACAAAGACATCACACACACAGCATGTTGTCATGCAGAAGTAAACAACAGGCGCTGAAGGCGTTTATGATTTTATTAATGAGTTCAAATGCAGTGGAAGCTATTGAATTTAGGAATAGATAATAACGAGGATGAGGATGAGGGAAAGACAGCCATATTTTTAATTATGACTTTTTGTGAGGCAATGTCTGCTTCTTTTGTACGGAGGTGTGTGTGTACGCAGAGTCGGAGTTAGGAGTGGTGGGATCATGACGTGAACGGCTTCACTTGTCTAACACATCACTGTCCCTCCACCGACTACCTTCATCGCAGCTGTCCTCCATGTTTGTATTCACCAAGTGACTCCCACCAGCACAGAATTGTGCTCGACACAAAAGTCGTATGACTTCCAACATGACTGTTCAGAACGAGGTTGTACTGTGAAAAAACAGACCTGTTATCTGATTTAGGACCACATGTGAAAGTGGCCACAATCAAAAAGCTCAGAAGCCTTGTGATTTGTGCTGTTCACACTTTTATGGAAAAAAACAGATCTGAGTCATGCATGAGCAAAGTAATCAGAGCTTGGCCACTTTTTGCCTACAGTCTGAGTGTAGCATAATGCTGTGCTCACACTACAATCAACATCACAACAGCAAGACCAGCCTCATTATGGCCAAGTCACTGTGAAGGTTTGTTCAAATGCTTGTTAATGTAGTAACGTCATCTAGCATAGCAACAGCTAACTAAGCAAAATAACACAGCACCACAGCTAGAAACAAAATCATATGATTGTTTGTTGCTTCACCACTTCACTGGAGAGCTGAAAAAGTTGAGGCCAGCTCAGCTTTGATTTGTAGTGTGTCATGCCCGTCAGGCATCTGTTTCCTGCCTGATGTCACTGGCTTGCATTGAAAATGAGCCTCTTGCTGTGTCTCTCTAATGTGAAAACAGCATGTCGCCGAGCCCACCTGTCCTACAGAGGTAACTTATTTTGGCAGCTTGTATCCTTGATTTCATTCTTTTGGTCACTACGAATTCTTTTTGGTCACTCGTGACCATAGATGAGGGCTGTAACATAGAAGGACTGGTAAACTGAGAGCTTTGCCTTGTGGCTCAGCTCCTTCTTCAACACAACCAGTCAATGTAACACCCACAGTGCTGTTGATACCACACCAATCTGCCTGTCAATGTTATACTCCATTTTACCCTCACTTATGAACGAGTAGTAGAGGATTGGAGGGTATATACAGGCACCCACCTCTTTTTCTGACAGTAAACTCACCTATTAGCCAAAAAGCCATTGAAACATATGAGAGTATACCCACTTCCTCCTCAGTAACCTACCCCTCTACCTATAGTACACCCACCTTATCAACTACCACTACACTACTGACCCCAAGATACTTTAGCTTCTTTGCTTGGTGCAGGAGTGGTGAAAATGTGGGGGAGGGGTTTAGCCAAGTCATTAACGTAGATACCCTCTGGTATCGCAGTCAAAGATGTATGTTGTTCTATGGAAACCTGACATTTATTGACCAGAAATAATGGCTCTTACATGTATATGACACAATGAATAGTATTATATGTTGTACCCTCCTATGCTAACCTCTTAAATGTACCTTCTCTTTTTTCTATTCTCCATTGACTCTGGGTCTGTGTGGGTGGAGGTTCCTCCTTTTTTTCCTCTAAAGTGGATAATCTGAGAACAGTCAAACCTGTGCAGGCACACAATGCAAGTCAAATTGTGTTTTGAGTCAACCTCATTTAACCTTACTCCTTAGCCAGACCTAAACTTAGCTCTAATTCATGCCTCAGCCCACGCACTAACCCCTCTTATTGTTTTTTACAATCATGGAGGCTCACACCTGCATACACAGACGCACGTGTACACACAGGTACAAATCCACATAGACAATCGTTCAAGTCCTGATGTTTTTAATCAGCAGTGGGGCCCCACCCTGACAGATAAGCATCTGGTTACGTGTCTGTAAAGAGCAGTGAGGAAGGCAGAGTCACCTCGGCAGATGGCCCTATCAGTGTTGGGTAAACCAGCGGCCAGCGTGGCCGTGTTTGGCTTAACGGCCTATAAGTAATTCATTGTGTTCACTGAGAAGGAGCATCTGTCGACCCCTTGGTCCTGGAGACGCACACATACAAACACACACAGTTATGCATAGATGCATGGATAAACATACTTACATGAGCATTCGGTCACATGCACAAATGCAGGTACACACACACACACACACACACACACACACACACACACACACACACACACACACACGGGGCTTTCAAGCTCATTTGTACTGGGCAGTGCAGGTGGCTGGAGGAAAAGGAGAGGTCTTTGTTCCATGTGACCTGCTGCGATCAGATAACCACCACTGATCTTAGTTAATACTCACTAAGAACTCGTTTACCTGCTAACACGAAGGCAGGTCTGACAACAGACGAGAGAGATAGAGGGAAATGGAGATGATGTCGAAAAAGGAGGAGGGAGACGACATGCAGCTGCAGCTCAACAGGAGGTACAAAACTTACAAGTAAAAAGTGCAAATGCTGGATTTACATTTTTACGCTAATGGTTTAGTCAAATTATGTTGTCTATCACTTAAGGGCTTTATTGAACAAACTCTTGTACAATCACACCTCTCTTTCATATTTTGTCGTCTCAGTCTGTAAACAATTTCATGCCACGACAGCGAGCGCCATTATAATAATAACAAGCAGAGGCTATTCCTCTCGACACAAACATCAGCTTGTATTGTATTTCTTTATTCATAAGCATGGATGATAACACCAGAAACTTGGCAAGTCAACTTAAAAGGAGCGTTCCGCTGATGTGACAGTAATTTCACAAATTGGCGGCCGGAAATTTCCACCTGTGGTTTTGTGAAGGAACCAGGAATAAAAGGTAATAAAGCTAGAGACTTTTAAATTACGCAATTCATATAAACAGCTTAATGAGACAACACAAAACAAACATCTGTAAAGGGAGCCACTTGATTTTTGATTATCAGACAAATATTGTTATATTCTATATTTTCCTCATTGTCAACAAATCATTAAAAGACTTAAGCGAACAATTATTCATCCTGTTTCATATATCTTATACCTCTGTCCTCAGTGAGCCACACTGTTGCACTGGGTGACATGTTCCTTCCCCTTGAACATGGGCACTGTAGTTTACATGAATCCGACAAGCATTGCTCTGCTCCTGTTCATACTCACTGATGCACTGGATCTATATTAATTCAAAGCTTAAAATACACCACTCCGCCCCTGTTGGCTGTTTGAGTACTGTTTGTTTAATACGCACAGTCCAAAGACATGCAGGTTAATTGGTGACTCTAGCTTGTCAGTAGGTGTGAATGGTTGTCTGTCTCTATGTGTCAGCCCTGCAATAGTCTCGCGACCTGTCCAGGTTGTATCCCGCCTTTCGCCCAATGTCAGCTGGGATAGGCTGCAGCATACCCGTGACCCTCAAGAGGATAAGCAGTTACAGAAAATGAATGAATGGTAAATTAAATTAGAGGGAAATTAAACTATCTACTAAGGGTGTTTAGGATTTAGTGGTATCTAGTGGTAGTGGCCGGTGCAAAAACGTGAATGGCCCAATATGTTAGTTTGTCTCTTCTGGGCTACTGTAGAAACAACAAGGTGGAATCCGTTGGAGAGGATCTGCTCCTAATGTATAGATAATAGTTCATTCTAAGGTAATGAGAACACAGTGATTCTTAGTTTCAGGTGATTTTCATTAGATTTAGACATTAGATTTCAGGTGATACACTAAGGAAAATAGTTTTTGTGAGTCATCGAGTTGCATAGCTGTCTGAAACTCCTGATATCACCGACTCTGACTATGAATAGGAAGCAGGCATGAACAGTTTTCCCCTCAAGGCAAATATGCAGAATTTTCTCTTTAAAGGTTTTAATTATGTGCAAATATGTACCTTATTGAACACTGGTGCTAGGACATTGTGCTTTTCAGTTTTAGCAACCTGCTGTTTGCCAGTCACAGATCTAAGTATTGAAGTTCTGCCGTGTAGCATTTAAGCAGCGGGCTAGGCTACAGAAGCTCCTGCCATATAATGCTGGGGGCAAGGAGGACAGGTGCAGGGTGACATGTTATATATTGTAACATGTGCAAAGTTAACGATACAACATGTCAGAGTTACTTTTACAAATACCATCTCCAAATACTGCCAGCGACTGATGGACATGTTCTTAAAGCACGGCTGTTTCCTTCAGCCAGCACTCTGCCAAAGGAATAATAACAGAAAAGTGGCCATCACTCTGCTTTTCAGCTCACACTCTCAAATGGCAGAAATTACAGGCCTGCTTCAGCTCGAGCTGTTGAGACTCGGCGGTAATGTGTACAGCCGCTCAGTCCCCCACCAAGGCCATTCTCCTCCGACTGAATTGGGAACGTGAGAGGGTCGCAAGGTGAGTTCAGGTGACCTCTTTTTAAGCTCTTCCTTTGAGCATGGTCTCTTTTTCTTTGGGGAAAATGGCAAAATAATTGTGTCCCTGACTTCTCAGCTTGTGCTGGCAACCTGAGTGAGGAGAAAGTTTGACCCTATGGAAAGAATTGTCCATGTCCTGTTCATGATCAATACTCTCCTAATGTCTGATGCTTGTTCTCTGTTCTGCACCCAATAACTGTTGCACACACACACACACACACACACACACACACACACACACACACAAATCCACTCAGAAACACTACAGCCACTGCTTATTTTCATTATGTTAAAGCCTGGTGAATGGGAAGTACAAGAGGAAGTCAATGGCAGAAAAAAAAACAGAGCAAAAAAACTGGGATGTTTGTGTGTTTGAGGAAAATACTAAGTCATACTGTAATTGTGAAATAGCAATTTTCTGTCGTTTGCAATGATCAAAAGAAAGGAATGGATAATTGAAATATTTTGCATTACATAACTGCACACACATGCAGAAACACATGCACACAAACACACATTAACCCCCCCAGTGTATTGGATGTTGCATTTTCACTACCCTTCCTTTCCTCCTGGTAACTCGCATCTAAACTTATGCCTCACTTGAAGAAAATTGAAATTGAAAATGTGGAACATTTAGCAGGAGGGTTCCCTTATAACCAATTACACATTACACAAGAACCAGAATGCAGCTTCCTGAGGCTGAGGAGTTATTCTCTGCTAAAACAAATAACAGGAGGTTGGAGAAAATGCATATGATTAATTGTGAGTCTGGGTTTTTTTAATGTGAAAATTAATAAGGCTTTACGGGGAAAAATTAAGCAGGCACTTTTGGCTGTTTTATTTATCCAGTGGGCAGTAGCATTTAGCATCTTCTTGTGACTTTTAAGGCTTGATTTCTTGACCAAATGATTCATGTTGAAAGGATGGAGAAAAACAGCACAGTGTGTCAGTGTGTGTTTGGTGTCCTGTGTATATATTAACCTATGAACCTTTCTTGTGCATGTCTAAATGAAATGTGTTTTGTGTGGGTGGGCTCACTGAAAAGAAAAAAAAAAACAAATTTCCATAAAATATCCAAATAACAGCAGTTGTCTCTTATGCGTGCTCTTGTCACACTTGGCCCCTGCCTCCCCACTTCACACACTGTGTGAGGGTAAATATATTCAGAGTGGTATCAAAGGTCTGGGCAGGAAACACATACATTTTAAATGCTGCTGGTTTAGATTTACTGTGAGATGTCAGTTAATGTTTCTGTTATCAAATTCACTTAAATATGTTTTCATAAACACACATGCACCTTCGGTGGAGAGCCAATGGGAGGATTCTGGGACGAAGTCTTTTCATAGGTGTAAAGGGACAGAGCGTGTATTCAATTTTCTATGTGCTGTAGGTTTTATGTCTGACTTAATTTTATATACTGCATGTATTTTAACGTGAATCTGTTTTTTTTTTATTTTACAGTAATGCTGCACTATTGAAGGACTGTACATCCAGTTATCTTTCAGTCACACCTACACTCATGTAAAGTGAGACGTGACAATGGATGGGATTCTATTTGATTTGATACCATTTGGTTTGACTTGGTTTCCCCTTTACTGAGGAGTGGGTCCAACTCACAATATGTATTTGCCATGTAAGGAATTTTATGTCCAGTCCAATCCAAATTATTTTTATTACTAAGTACATGTTAAAACAACAACTGTTCAAGTGCTGTACAATTAAAAATACCCCCCCCCCCCCCCCCTTTTAAGCAGATAAAAGTGAAAACAAGCGTCTAGTTTCAGTCTCTGCACATATATCATTCTGCACAGTGAAGCTCAAACATCCAGGTAAATTGCAAATTTTGCGAATGAATGATTACTGTAAGACTGCTTTATGGCAATAATTGCATGAACAGGAGTTTTGCATCAATTTGATAAAGTATTTTGATTGTGCAGTAACTGGATGAACCCAAAAGCAGATATATGGATTTCTCAAATAATTTCCAAAGTAACATCTATTACGATATCATTGCGACATACATCTACCAACCTGAACTATATTTAGTTTTATGGCTACTGCAGAAATTCACAACATTAGCCATCATTCTGTTTTGACAGTTTTGAAAACAGTGTGTTAGCATTTGAAAATGCAAATATATAGTGGTTTGCAGGTTTGCAGGTGGTGGAATATGAATGGAAAAAGAGTTTATGGATTTGGGGGAAAGTGCTCACTGAATGCATTGTGTGTGAAAGCAATGAAAAATGATTCACAGTTTGGTTCACGAGGATTTCTGTTTTATTGACTGTTATGAGTTTTGACAATGTGACTTTAATTTTGACCAATATATGTTAGCAATCGAAAAAAAAATGCAAGTACACTTTGCTAATATTTTACTTTAACTGTATTTTCAGTGTATCGCTGTGATTGGGTATTTCTATATTGCAGTAGTATTACTTTTACTTAAGTAAAGAATATGAATACTTCTGTGTAGAATGTATCAAATACTTCAATATTTTAACACTTCAGAGAAACTTGTAAGAAGGACTTAAAAGGATTTTTTATTTTGTCCGCACAACTACTAACACCTTTGAGAAATACTGGCATCAGAGGGTCTGGTTCCGGGCCCGGTGACTTGTACTCCACAGGCCAGGTCATTAATCCATCCATGCAGGAGGCAGAGAAAAGTGCAGCCTGTAGCTGCTTCTTACTCTCACCCGTCTCTCTCCCCGCTCACCTCTCTCACAGTCGGGCTGCTCACACTTTGTTGAGCTGAGAAGACTGCAGCAAACTGGCCTGCCATAATGCATTTGTGATCACTGTAATTTCTCAGAAAAAAAAAAGAGGCAGAAATCATTCACTGTCAGTGAAGACACGAAAAGTTCAGCTGCATACGTATTGGAAAGTTACAGTGCTAAAATGTTCTATTGTGCTCTGAAATTAGGCTGGATCGAAAAGTTAAAAGCTTTTGTTAAATGCCAAAGACAACTGTCTGGGTAGAAAAAGATGGAGGAAACGGTGAAACAATGTGTTTCTACTTGCTCCCAGTGCTTTGAATAACCTTTTTAAAATGCCTTTAGAAGTTTGATCAAGTCAGTGAATTCGCTCTATACTTTTCATCCACATGTCCTTTAATGCAAATGCTCTTTTAGATATTTCTGTAGGTTATAATGATGTTAATAACACCAACTGTAGACTTTGCACTCTGTTCAGCTCCATTATTTACTCTTCCAAAACAGGGAATTACACAGTCTTTTCTTTTCCTGTCTTTTATTTCATACATGTTTTAAGTTTTGCACGTAAGACCCGTTGTCATAGAAAGTCCCTGCTTGCACATGTGGTATCTCTTTACTGCCTGCTGAAAGGGGAACAATTTGAAGTTTTCAAATAACTCCACTCTGGCGTAGAGTGATAGTGCCAAAAGCATGTAGTTAAGAGCAAAATTTCTGTGCCGCTTCACCTGTAGAAAGAGATGTAAACAAGAGTGGGAAGAATAGGCACTGTCCACTTTGGGCTGTAAAAAGCACAGAAGGATGAAAAAAATGATCTTTAATAAGCACTGTGTCCTCTGTTAGATAGGCTTAAAAAAGTGTATAAAAACAAGCAGATGTAGACTCTCCATTCCCTCTCTACTCCATGGGCTGATGCTAAAAGCTGAGGCGAGGCTCCTGTGCAGGGAGCGCATTATTAGCCACTTCTTAGAAAATAACAGAAGAACAACCAGAAGATAGTACAAAGTTTCTGTTCTGAATTACTCCTGTGTGGGTTATTGTCATAGCAAACAAACACCTGTATATGCACACACATTTTTGCACACAAGATTCTGAGGCACAGGCTCACAAGCATTACACAAAGGCAGACGTAGGCATGCATGCACACACATATGCATATGCACACACACACACACACACACACACACACCTTGAAGCGCAGGTTTAATCAGATATAGTTGAAAAGGAAAATGCCATTAGATTTTAAAGTGGATAATTTTACATCCTTCCCTCCATTCATTTCTTCATTTTTCTTTTCAGACTGGCCTTTTATGCCCACTTCATGTGCTTTTATGGAAAATTGCAACATTCAAATGAAACTCTTTGGTCAGGGATAATTGCATAAAGAACCATTAGCAGTCTTCCAAGACCGATGCAGTGTGAGCATTTCTCTTTTTCTTTTCATAATGCTACGCTCAATCCGTAAGAACATGCTTCATAAGAAAGAGGGTAATCATAATTTAATTATTCATCAGTGCGAGAAGCAAAACGCAGGTCGCCTTGGGTTCACCTATGCTACATGCTGTTATAAACAAATAAATTAAATAAAATAAGCTCAACAAACGAGAGTTATATACACTGTAGGTACGGTGGCTTAAGGTCTGTTGTTTTTCTCTGCCAATTTATCTGAAGCAATGACAGTCATGTTCAAAGTTTGCTGAAACACTTGTGCTCCTCACCTGCACACCCACCTACTGATCAGTAAATTGGCACTTGAGTAAAATCAGCAGGTGTGTGTCTGACTCATGGCGCTACTGTAAGGTCCTTGCCAAATGCAGTTCACCACAGTTAAAATTGTACTCAGTAAAATGTTACACCGGGATGCTCAGAAATATATTTATAGCCTATTAGTTTCAGTTACATTTGGGTTACTATGTATGATAGAGAACTCTGGTTAGAAAACAATTTATAGAACGGTATTATAAATAGGTTTATTTCAGTATCATCCTCAACAATGTAAATATAATATTTAATTTTACATCTATATCCATCTAACATTAATGTTGTGTTATACTACAGTAACCATGTATAACTGTACTGTGTTACTTTTATGATATGTCGGCTCAATCATGACTATCATCACACATTATGTAATTTTGGTAGCCTTTTTATTTTTATTTTTGTTAAAAAATGTTTGGTTTTAGTTCAGTTTGTATTAATTTCAGTATTAAGTTTAGTTTTTATTTATTATAATATGGGGGGGATTTGTCAGGGGCAAGATTTAAGAAGTTCAGAATATTACAACAAAAACAAAGGCAGTTGACTCACAGTCATGTAGATATTCTAGTCTCAAAGAACATATGCACCACTGCCTCCTCATGCTTGTCGGTTTGACAAATTTTGATCAAAGTAGCAAAGACTAAAACTAGAGACATTTGCTGTATATTTTTTATTTTAGTAGTTTTGTAAGTACACAATATTGTTTCAGTTAGTTTTTTGTTTGTTTGTTTTTTGGTCTATTTTCTTTTTAGTTCACAAAAAAAATCACACCCAGAAACACCCAGTTTTTAGTTTATTTTTAATTAACTATAATGACCCTGCTTCTCAGCTGCCAGTGGCCATTTGATTATTTGATACAGACTGCAATACCATTTTTCACCTGAGGAGGATGTGGTGGCGCTGTTTAAAACAGCTCTGAAATCCACCTCAGTCCAGCACTGCCAACATCATCTTCTTCTTCTGCGTTTCCTTTACGGCTTACTCACAACAAACATAGCGGCTCTCAGATACATAAACGCTTCAGACAGTCGGATATTTGGAGAAACCCGAGAGGTCACAGTTAGTTTTGCAGTATGTGGAAATAAATGAAGCTTAACATTTCCCCATAACGCGAGGTGACGTAAGGAATTAGCGGCCGGTAGCTAACTGTAACTTGTCGAGCTCGTGAGCCAAACTTAACTGCTCATGCTAACACAACCAGCTGAACTTGGAGGACCTGACTGGAGGTGCTGACTGGGTTTTAAAAGCAACGAGTGAGTAACTGTGCACTGTGTGAAATGTCTGGTAGCTGAAATTAACGGTAGCTGCTCGTTACTGTGGAGTTGGCTGAGGTATAGTGACAACACTTCATAGACCAGGGTTTGAGCCCAACAGTAAGCTAAGAGCAAAACCACACTCAGATATTTCAGAGAAGAAGACAGTCCTCATGCTCCTGCTCTGCTGTGACGATTTACATACCTATTTTGTGTCTGTGTCCCTTTATATCAACACATAAGTTAGCTCCATAAAATGGCACTCCCAATGCTTTATAGATGAAAATCAGTTTGCTCTTCATGTGGACTATTACTAGAAATAACCCTGATGATGTTATCAAGGTTGTGCCAGTCTGCAGTTGCAAGCTGGGGATGAGGAGTGATGTTATGTTGCATTATGGGAAATGTAGGGTCGAGTAGTGTTGGAGCTTGGCCCACGCCAGGTACCAAAAGTCAGGATTTGTTACTCTCTAGTGCTTCAGTTTTTCTCTTACAAGTCTCCACCGCTATGGAGGTGTAATGCTAGATAGATAGATAGATAGATAGATAGATAGATAGACTGCAGTATAATCATAAAGGCATTTTATCACAAAGTCACAATGAACGCACACAAATATCACTAAAGTCATACATTCAGAAAAAGGATATTAGGAGGAGGGGACAGACCAGACCAGCTGGACATCTTTTGGGACCAGGACAAAGTGGCCTTAGTGCTTATGGAATAAGGTGCTTTCCTGTTTAAATCATTAAATTAAATCATTGCCCAGATGGTAATTAATTTTAGACCAGACATCTGTCTTTAAACTTTGTCTGACCGGCAGCCAAGAAACTCACACGTTTTCACTGACATGAAAAAAACAGGCATCTCTTAATATTTGTGTAATTGGGAATTTGTAACTTGATCAGTTGCTTTTGATCATTTAAATGCAATAACCTAGTTAAAACACAGCTGATTTATCAACTGATAATTTAGCACTAAAACCTGTTTAATTTGAAAATGTGTCTGTTATTTTTCATCTGTCTCACTTTCTATAGAAAACACAGGTAACAGAACTGCACTTGTGATGTAGTAATTTCACTGACTGGCCGCTTGTCCAACTACCTTCTGAGGAGGGGTTTGAGATCACTCTCCAGTCACAGCGATGGATGAGGACACCCCAACCCTGAAGCCCAGACGGATCCAGAATCAAAACGTGGTCCATCGTCTTGAGAGGCGCAGGATCTGTTCAGGCCGCCCCGGAGCTCACTGGTACAGAGTACGGTGCTTCCACCAGAACCTTTTCCCCAACTTTACTGTGGTCAATGTGGAGAAGCCTCCCTGCTTCCTCAGGAAGTTCTCACCAGATGGACGCTGTTTCATCGCCTTCTCTTCTGACCAGACTTCTCTGGAGGTAAGAAGAGAGAAACCTAATGTTAACGTAGGGTCTTTTTCCCCTCATATTTCCACCATCTAAACATTAGAGCTAGACTCCTTAAATATCACATATTGTCCGATTTTTTTTTTTTTTTTTTTTTCTCAAAAGCAACTAGTCCAGACTGGGACAGACTTGGTCTGACTAACTTCACAATTTACCCAAGACAAATATGTGAAGGAATAAATAATAATCCTAATGTTCTTCCTACAGATATATGAATATCAAGGCTGCCAGGCGGCTCAGGACCTGCTGAGAGGCCAAGAGGGTGAGACTCTTCTAACAGCCAATGACCAGCGTTCTCTCAACATCCGAGGCCGCCTGTTTGAGCGCTTTTTCTCCTTGCTCCATGTCACTAACGTGGCCTCAAACGGAGAACACCTCAACCGGGAGTGCAGCCTTTTCACAGACGACTGCCGGTACGTCATTGTTGGGTCAGCTGTGTATGTCCCAGAGGAGCCGCCACCTTACTTCTTTGAGGTAACAACATTATCACACTTAGAACAAATGTGCAAGGAATCTCATAGATAATTAAAATTACAAATTGAATACAGATTTACTTCCGTAGTTTGGCTCAGAATGCCCATTTCATCAATATGTCATCTCCCGTCAGGTTTATCGGAACAACGAATCTGTGACTCCCAACCCTCGGTCTCCTCTGGAGGACTACTCCCTCCACATTATCGACCTCCACACCGGCAGGCTGTGTGACACCAGGTCCTTTAAGTGTGACAAGATCATCCTGTCCCACAACCAGGGCCTCTACCTCTACAGGAACATCCTGGCTGTGCTGTCAGTTCAGCAGCAGACCATACATGTATTTCAGGTTGGTAGATGTACTTGCCTGGGAACCACAGAAATCTGAAAGGTCATGTTATATTTGCTCTGGCAGATGTGTCTGATCCCTTCTGCTTGGGAGCAAGATATACAGAAGCCTGAGATGTGCCAGGCCAATCACAATGTGTTTGAGATGAAGATTGAAAAGCACTCCTCAGGCATTTTTGAAAACCCCCAAGATGGCTGTAGCTGATGTGCAACTTTTTGCAGAAGCTGGCATCTTGTCAGTATTGAATGAACTGGACGGTATATTTTCGCTAGAAGAAGAACGATCAGCTGCATTTAAAGCTTTCTTGAGAAGAAAGATGCGTTTGTCGTGCTTCCGGGAGGATTTGACAAAAGTTCAATGTACCACCTCATAAAATACCAGCTCATCTCTGCACGCTGTAGTCCTGGCCTAATATGTCATGATGGGCCATCGAGATCAGGCATTCAAGGCAGACCTGGTCAGTGGTGGCTCAGCACTACATCACATGTTGATAACCCGTGGACAATCCCCGTTGGAAATTAAAAATGAACCGAGAAGTTCCAGACCACACATTTGCGATTTGGTCTGGTGATGTCAGGCTACAGATTTACCATTTAATATGCAATTCACTTTGAGTGACTTTAAAGCATGCTCTTTGTGACATGCCAGTGAGTGAAGTTATCAGAGGGGTATTCCCGTCATCCAGAGACATCAATGATTTGTACATGGACAGGCATTAACATACTTAAAGCTGTAAATCCGTTAAAAATGAAGTAGCAGTTTTCCTGCCTTGTAAAGTCAGTTTAGTTTTACTTTTTAAGAAGCAGATTAATGATCAGATGTAAACGGTTTAAAAATTGTTCTGATTTTGATAAATGCACAGAATAGTTTTCAAACAATTTACTTAATTTTCTATTAAATTCTGTGTTGATTAGGGACCTACTGCTGCTGAAAGAACAAATAAACTCCCCAAGTATCATCTTTGTTTTTTATCTTCCTTCATCTCTGTTTTTCTCTCCCCCTCCCAGGTCACTCCGGAGGGAACATTTCTAGATGTAAGGACTATTGGGCGGTTCTGTTATGAGGACGACCTCCTGACTCTTTCAGCAGTTTACACTGAAGCTCAGGCTGAGAGTCAGCCAGGCTTCCCTCGCCTTTACACTGACAAAACCATCAACTCCCTCAAGCACAGGCTGCTGGTCTACCTCTGGAGGAGGGCCGAGCAGGACGGCAGCGCCACTGCCAAGAGGAGGTACACAACGTTTCTCTCATCTCTCAGTAGATTATTTTTTAATCCGTCACTTACTTTAATCAGTTAATTTGTCTGCCACCTACCAAGGCCCAAATCATGTCGTGTGCCTTTGTTGTTGATCTTGTTCAGTGTTCCACATTTCACCACAGTGGAGGCCATGGCTGTATTATTGAGATTTCATTTAGTAATCCTAGTGTCTGTATGTCTGAACACAAGAGCAGAGCTGCAGCAACCATGCAAAGCAACCTTTTACTTAAGCTACTTTTTAAATTACTGTATTTATTTATCCACTATTCAGTTAAACCAGGGAAAAGGTTAGAAAGTCTTTTTTTATCTGTGCTCGGTTTAACCCTTTTCAACCAAAAAGTTCCAGGAACTGTTGAACCAAAGGAATTAAACCTTAAACTGGAAACTAAAAGTCCCTGTTGTGCATTGCATTTTGTGTTTCTGTTGTGTCTCAAGAACCATGAAGATCAGTCTGTTTAGTCTAATAATGAATTTAAAAATTATGGCAAGAATTGAAATTAAATTTTCACACAGAAGTAAACAATAGCACAGAGTCATTGGGTTGTTGTTTGTCGTTGCTGTTGTGTGACAGATGTTTTATCACAGAGACTGATGCAATACGGTAAATAAATAAATAAAAAGGATAAATGCAGAGCAGGACAAAGAGACTCAAAACTCTGTTTGGTGGTTATTTGTTTCTGCATTAGAACACTAAATGCCATGAAAAAAGTAAATTAAATTCACTCCTGCTGCTGTCTCATTCCTTCTCCCTCATTTATTCACTCCCTAGCTTCCTCTCTCATCAACCGTCTCTGTCAACTTGTCTTTTTCTTTTTGTCTCCATCTTTTTCATACATGTCAGGAATCCAGCAACAAATCCTTACTTTTATTTTTCGTGCAAATAAATATTAAGAAATGTCAGACCCCTAATGCTGATCTAGTACTAGAGTTCCAAAAATGTAGTTGGAGTGCTGTCTGTGTTCGATCAACCTGCAGTTTGTGTTTGTGAGAGTCTGCCTGCACAAGCACACACACACACACACACAGAGTGACAGGGCTAACTGTTAGCGTCACATGGCTGACATTACTCAATGGATATTTACGGGGTTAACAACTGAGTCGAGCTTTTTTTTGTGTCAGAGTGAGTTTGTTGTGACGGCTCGGCACCTAAAACAGTTGTATCATTGTAAGTGACAGCAGTTGGTTGTTACAACTGAAGTGGCGCTATGATGGACAATATGTTTGTGATGTGTATTTATTTCCGGTTAATTGCTTCTGTCTAAAGAAAAAAAAAATAGTGATCTGCGTGTGTCTGACCAGCAGTCCCAAATTCAAAAAATATTCAGTTTACAATGATATAAAGGTGTTTATAGCTTGGCACACTGCTGTACCATTTCCATATTGTGCTGAATAGATTTGTGTCAGATACTCATTTAGCGATCTGTTCAGTTCACCCAGCTCTTGTTTTTCTCGTCAGATTCTTCCAGTTTTTTGATCAGCTGAGGAGGTTGAGGATGTGGAAGATGCAGCTGTTGGATGAGCATCACCTCTTCATTAAATACACCAGCGAAGACGTGGTCACACTCAGAGTCACTGACCCCTCACAGGTAGAAACACACACACATATCTGAATTCCTGTCCGTGCTCTCTTTGTTACTCTCCCCTGCTTCTCTCATGTCTTTTGTTGTTTGTGCTGCATAACAGGGATTCCTTTCTCGGGTCTCCAAGGACACGTTTCTCTTGCAGATTCTCTGCAGTCCTGTAGATCTAATTAATATATGTTTTGTTTACATGAAATCTTAGCTCTCAGACCTCCTCGTTCTGTAGGTATATTGTCTCATGAAGAATATATAAATGATTTCATATTCATTATGAACGTACGTAGAAGGCAGAGCTTGAAATGCCTCGTTTAAATATCTCACCATTCCTGACTGTCGTTTCACTCCTGAAGACCAGTTGATTGTGTTGTGGTTTGAAAACACATACCTACTATACAAGAAAAAAATGCTACAAAATCTTTAGCCTGCGTTTCTTTTCTCCTGATCGTCACCCCGTCCCTTTCTCCGGCAGCCGTCGTTTTTCGTTGTGTACAACATGGTGTCTACAGAGGTGCTGGCTGTCTTCGAGAACACCTCTGACCAGCTGCTGGAGCTGTTTGAGAATTTCTGTGACCTGTTCAGAAACGCCACGCTGCACAGCCAGGCCGTCCAGTTCCCCTGCTCTGCTTCGTCCAACAACTACGCCCGTCAGGTCCAGAGAAGGTATTCAGGAGACAAATGTCATGTGTGCTGCAGAAAACTAAATTATTGAATTCAAATGCCGAATATATTTCTGCTAAAATTGAATGTATTTCAGTTTGAACATAATTGTGCTGGCAAACAGCAGTGTCCAGGGTCTTTTCTGAATGAAAGAAAAAAAAAAAACTATACCTGATGGTGTGCAGCCAAATGTCAGGGAGGATTATGAAGAAGGTGCAAGAGAAGCAGATCAGCAGCAATCGCCTAGAGGAGGAGGGAGTTTTAGGACTTAATCTGGATATAGAAGATAGACATTACGACTGGCTGGAGGAGCTGTGATTGAATTTGGCGGTTCGACTCGCCAGTGTAGGTGACAAAATCTTCTGTGGAAGGCCAAGAGGGAGGACCGGATGGAGGGGGGGTTTGAGGAAGGAGGAGAAGATAAAAGATAGTTTGAGCGAGGCAAAGGGCTTAGAATTGGATTTTAGAGTGGTGAAAATTGATGTCAGGGAGAAAGAGAGGAGAAATTGAAAGCTGGCGAGCACATTCAGCAAACCCGATTTGTACAACTCACAACTGGATAGCATAAGCCCAGTTCACAGGGTTTTAGATGGTCACAAACCAAATATAGACACCTGCAAGAATGGAGCACAAAACAAGGTGAGAGGAAAGGCTGAACATTTGGATCAAGGATTAAAAGTGACACCACAGAGTCACTGCTGAGTGGTAGTAGTGTGGAGTGAGACATGGGACTATAATTTTGCCAGGTATGTTTGAAAGATTCTTAGCAAAAACAGAAATGTTCTCGCCGAAGCAAAACAATTGTAGTGGAAACTAGACTGTTCACTCCTCTGTGAAGTTGAAACATAAGTAAGAGGACTAACACTTAATGCCTGGTTCACACTACATGACATATCTGTCCGTCAGACAGTCACTATGTCACATTACACGATTGTGGAGTCATAAAATCGTGCCGTGACTTGGCCGACAGACATGACACACTAGACGATGGTACACACCAATCATCCCTGGTCATCTTTCACGACGTGTGTGATGTCATCGGGTTATTCTTGTCCTATATTTATTACTTTTACTATTATTTCAGTCACCGTGTCTGTTCATGTGCCAGCCGAAATGCTGTTGTAGTAACTTAAAAAGTGCCACCAGATGGCAGGAGCTACATTTGAAGTACCGTACGCAAACTATGACGGTCACTGAATCCTCCAGAAGAACTTCCTGCAAATGTTTCACAATAAAACCCTGTTTAGAAAATAAAGGGTTTCTCTCAACCGAAGTTATAATGGGCTTTTAATTTTAAACAGATACAGGAAGTGTTGAGTTTGACTTCAAGGCTACAGTGCCAAAAGAACCTGTTATTGAAGATTCTTGTCGCTGTTTAATGTTATCATGCTAATATCCTTGTTTGTCTGTGCCTCAGGTTCAAGGACACCATAGTAAATGCCAAATACGGCGGGCACACCGAGGCGGTACGTCGGCTGCTAGGTCAGCTCCCTATCAGCGCTCAGTCCTACAGCAGCAGTCCTTACCTCGACCTCTCCCTCTTCAGTTATGATGACAAGTGGGTGTCGGTAATGGAGAGGCCCAAGACCTGCGGAGATCACCCCATCAGGTAAAGACTGGTGATACGATACGTATCACAATTCAGGGGTTATGGTGCAATGTATTGCAATTTATTAAGCAAGTAGATATATTACGATTTTGTGTATCTAATTTTAGGTAAACTTTTATTGTGTAAAGAACACAGGGAGAGTCAAATGGCTGAAGACACATAACATTGCTATGTAGCAGTTGGGGGTTTAAACACAACAAAATGAACCACTACCACGAATCTCTGTATGTAAACTATTAACTGAAAATTGTTACAGGGTTTTAGAGAGTTGATACAGTATCACAAAACATAATATTGTAATGCTCAAGTCTATCAATATTTTCTTACACCCTTAACCATCAGGAAAAACTCCATGAGTAATGTCACTAACAATACGTACATCCTGAAAAAGATTCATAGCCTGAAATGATTAGTTTGCTAATGAAATAAACAATTGACTGAAAATCAGTGAACAGTAATTCTGATAATCAACTGTGTCATTTCTCAAGCAAAAATGGCAGCCATTCACTGGGTCATTTGCTTTTTTACTATGTGTTTATTGTAATTTTGATAGAATATCTTTTGGATTTGGACTTTTAGTCTGACAAAAAAAAAAAAAGTCAATTTGAGGAGCCTGGGAAAATTGTTTTTTTTACAGTTTTTGTATGACTGAATACGTGAATAATCCAAAGTACTTTACACAGTAATCTGTTATGTATGCAATAATTAGTTGCAGCCCTAATTGCAATATGTCACACTTAACGTGATCAGAGCTCAGAGGTCTGTTTGTGCTCAGTTGAGATCTGGCATCCTGCCTCTGGCTGTGGGAACTGGATACTCCATTCAGTCCCAGAGGACAGACAGTGTCACCTGTGTGATTTGGACGATGGTCGGAGTGAAATGCATTTTATATTCTTCTGTCCTTTTTATCATGATCTTTGTGTCAAGCTTTTCGTGAAAATGTCTGCCAGGCATCCCAGTCTGTTTGATATGACAGAGATGACACACATTTTTAGAATAAAGACAAAAAACCAACTACAGTGCCTGCTCATGGCCCTGATTGGCCCGTTGCTCATTGGATTTTTTTAAATTATTTTTTTTTAACTAGAAACTGCTGTTTCATGTCACATTGCCAAATGAATCAGTCCACTTGTTGGAGTGGGCGGATTCAAAGGTCTGGATCTAGACAAATCTGAGAGCATTTTATGTCTGATTTTTTAAGTTTGTGTCTGATATACAGTGTTTGTCACAGTATTATGTGTCGTCTTGGTCTTTTTCCTTTTCCTTCCTTTGTTTGCTTTTGCCTCTGCAGGTAATGTAGGATAAAGTAGTGTCGTGTAAGCTTGTATGGGACGGGAAACCTCTGGGTGTGTGAAGCTTGAATAAAAATAATAATTCATTCATGTAACAGCAGACAGTTCCAACATGCACAGTTTTGTGGCAACATTTTCCTCTCCTGTTTCTGGAAGGATTATGTAGCAACATGGGTCTATATCATATTGGAGCAGAGGCTGTCAGAAACCAAAGGACTGGACTAAAGTAATGATTTAATGGTACCACGTTGTCTCTATGTCTGCCTCTCCCACCCACCAGGTTTTATGCACGAGACTCCGGCCTGCTCAAGTTTAAAATCCAGGCAGGCCTGCTGGGACGGCCAGTGAATCACGCCGTGCGACGCCTGGTTGCCTTCACCTTCCACCCCTTCGAGCCCTTTGCCATCTCTGTCCAGCGCACCAACGCAGAGTACGTGGTCAACTTCCACATGAGGCATGTCTGTGCGTGAGGAGCTTGTGCACGCGTGCATCAAACTCAACCCACACTTGGAATCAGATTGCAGGATCGTTGGGCTTTTGTCAGCAGCTCCTGGTGACAACACAACAAACATGTCCGCTGTCAGGAGGCACAAAACAGCTTGTTCTGTTAGTCGCCCCTTCCCTCCTCCAGAGAAATCAGCAGTCCCCTTCCTGCATTCTCCCCCTGATGGAAACCACTGTTCCTCGCCTCTTTTCCCCCTCCATCACACAGTGGTCACTCCACTTCCGCCACTCCTCCCCCTTCGCGAGAAGGCAGCAATTCTGCTTTTTCCTTTCGTCTGCACCGCTTCGCCTCCTCTTTCCCCCTTCCTCCACAGAACAAAGGGGGACCTGTAGGGAGGAGAGGCTGGAATAAGTGTAAATGGAGATGTAGAGGGAGTGATTGATGTGCGACAGAGGTGGGAGCTGTAGGTAGCCGGACCTCTTAGAAGGAACCAAAGGTGTTTTCTTTTTCCTACCATGCACTGAGAGGTGCACATTCATATCAGAATTGTTATCCAGCTGTCCAACAAACTTTCTTTTTTCTCACAAGAACGGGAAAAGAGGTAATTTTATATGATATTGTTTTTACACATTTTTACATATTACCGTTTGTACATATTTTCTGTCAATAAAATTGTCTAAATTTTGCTCTTTGTTGATTTTTTCCTAAGCTTTACAAAAAAGTAGAGGGTTGCAAAGGGGCAGGAAGCTATTTTGCATTTTATTTTAAGTAGCTGTATACAGTAGTTGTGGTTCAATATTATTTAAAGCTCTTATCCATATACAAAAGTACTTTAATATCAGCCAAGGAAAAGCTCAGTGTAGAAAGAAACCTGCAGCAGAATTGATATTGTTTCTGCTTCCCATCTATAAATATTGACCTGTGTATTTTCTCTCTTCATATACTGTGTGTGTGAGCTTATGCATGAGCAGACATGGGTGTTTGTGCATTGTTTCATCTGGGTGAAATGGCGTTTTGTCGTGCAGCAGATTGAGTGCTTCTCCCATGATACCTTGCTTGTAACCTATCTAATAATCAGTTTCTTAACTAGCTGTGCAGGCAGTAGTTCTCACAAACCTCTCACTACATATCCTAATGGAGCCTTACAATGAACCTGAAATGATGTTGGCACAAAGCTGTAACACATACAGAGGGCAGACAAGACACAGTGTCAGTGTCATATTTAATTTGAACACTGATCCCTGCAGTCTATTCTCCTGCACTGTATAGGATCATAACGTTGCCATGTTATATCAGGTCCATCTGTGTTGCAGACTAAAACGCAGGACATCTGTTAAGCTCAAATGTGTTATTAAAACAAGCAAACACACAAATATAAACAAATATGCAAATGAGCTAACACCCCCACTCCTAACATGAATGCAAAGTTGGCAATATATGAACTGGCACACATCTCTAATGAACAGGCATAAAGGCGAAACACACACACACACCCAAGCAGCTGCAAGAGGTCATGGAAAGCAGGTGCTGAGGGATTAAGTGTTCTCGTAGCCTCTGGTTACACACTAAAGTGGACCTGGGAGGTGTGCGTGTGTGTCTGAGAGACAGACTAACAGGGGTTTAAGGTGGAGAGAAGAAGGGATGATGGGGAGATGAAACAATTGGAGAATTGGCGAGAGATGGAGGGGGGTTTTGACAAAACAAGATGAAGGGAGGTAGAGATGTGAGGATTGATGTGGTGCGAGTGCGGTGACTGTATTATGTGGCTGCTAAGTTTTGCATAAGCACACTAAATTCTACCTTGTATACCAAGGCTTAAGGAGGCCATGTTATGTCATGGTCATTATAGTGTGTTTGTGTAAGCTGGTGTGTGACAACATGCTGTGATAATAAACTAATTACAGGAAGCGTACACAGCAAGACACAGTGTCTGTTGTCCTCCTTTCAGCTAACAGACTGCCTATAGAAAATGTGCAGGATTGTATACGTTTGAGTGCTGGTGAGGAGGTGAGTTAACATTTCTTCCTCTCATATCTCCATGGCTCTGTATTTGTTTCAAGACACATCTATGTTTACCCAATCAAATGCTGTGAGGGTTGATATCTTCCTTCCATCTTTCCTGCAGTGAATCTAAGCCATGGCTTTATCCTACAGTTTCACCACAGATGATTTAAAGCCAATAAGGAAGAAGGACACTGAAGTTTCAGCTGCAAACACAGAGAATATATAACCACATGAACCCAATGCTTCCTAGTACTTGGTACAATAATAAATATGTTGTATCTGTCTTATTCTTAAGAATCAGGTAAACCCAGAGCCTTCTCCCTGACCTTGGTTGCTACGGAAACATAACCACTCTCTGCTTGGTAACCAAGTCTTTTCTAATTGCTGTTGTCTTGGCAACAGTGCAACCAATGTAATCCAGAAAAGGCCACAATCCTAAGTGTTTCCTGTTGCAGTACTCGCCTTCTCAGAGCAGCCTCTGAATACACACAGACACATTTAATCATAAAGACAACAGACACAACCAAAAATCTAACAACTATGGCTCACTGGGAGGTTTTGGCTTTGCAGCTTTGTTTTTAGGGGACACAGATGGCACGATGGACACTGATATGCACACACATAGTAACAATGCTTATGGATCTGTAAAGTAAAACGCTTTTATTTTTACAAGTACATTGAATTTTTTTTAGTATGTGACATAATGAAAGTGATTGTCAGTGGTCTCAAAAGGAAGATTTGATTATCTATTCTGGGGGTTTGTTAGCTCATTGTGAAGGTGTTACCTAAGGCGATTTAAAGGGCGCTTAAAAACACGCACATATGGAAGAAGCATGACTGTACACACATTGAAATTTCTATTCTGTCGCAAAATATCACAAAATAAGACAAACTTCTATTTTAACATTAGTTCCAGTTTTATTGTCTTTTAGCAGAGTGTAATTATTCCCAACCACAGGTACCCTTACTGCAGTTACCAAGAGAGGATTGTAGAGTAAAAAGGAATCAGGAATGATTCAAGATATATATCCACATATTGAGTAAAGTGTGACACCTGAACAATACAGGTTATCAATGAGTGAAAACTAGTAAACACGTGAACAGCTCAAATAGCTAAAAGTAACAGATATACTATATTATACCATACCATATAAGTATATTATTTTCAAAAAGAAGTTTGCTAAAAGTAACATATAATAATACATAGTTAGCAAAATGTAATGGAGAACAATTTCAAAAAACTTGCTAAAAGTAACGGATGATAGACCAAATACTTAATTAACAGTTAATAAAAAAGTTTGCTAAAAGTAGCCAAATAAATGTACAAATAGTCAACCAAAAGTGACAGATATCAGTTTTTAAAGGTTTGATAAAAGTAATGGTTAAACTTCAAATAGTTGGCAAAAAGCAATGGATAACACTTTAAACACATCTGATAAAAGTAATAGATAATAGTTTAAATACTTTGCAAAAAATAAAGGATAACAGATTTTTTTTTTTTTTTTTTTTAAGTTTGATAAAAGTAATTGCCAATAGTTAAAATAGTTTGCTAAAAGTGATGGATAATGCTTCAAATAGTGTGCTAAAAGTACCCTATTGTATTGAGAGAGAGAAAGAAAAGTTTGCTAAAATAATAGTTCAAATAGTTTGCTAAAAAAAGGATAATTGTTCAAATAGTTAACTAAAAGTAGTCTATTGTATAATAATTTCTGAAAAGTTTGCTAAAATAATAGTTCAAATACTTTGCAAAAAATAAATTATAACAGTTTTAAAAAGTGTGAAAAAAAAGTAACCGATAATAATTAATATGGTTTGCTAAAAGTAATGGATAATAGTTTAAATACTTTGCTAATAAGTTGCTCACTGGATAACAGTTAAAAAAAATTGTTTGCTAAAATGATAGTTCAAATACATTGCTAAAAGTAATGGATAACAGTTTTAAAAAAAGAGTGTGCGAAAAGTAGCCTAATAAATGTTCAAACAGTTAGCTAAAAGTAATAGATAACAGTTTGAGTAAAGTAACCAGTAATAGTTAAAATTGTTTGCTACAAGTAATGCATAATAGTTCAAATAGTTGGCAAAAAAGCAATGGATCATGTAGGAAAGAAGCAAGCACTCTCAAAATAAATCCACTCGACAGGTGCACGGCCAAAAACAGCAAAAAAAAGAAAAGATGCCAGCACTCACAAATGTCCTTATGGTAAATTTAATAAACCAACTTGGGTGGCGTTACCAGAAACACAGATGTTTCGACAGAAAGTCTTCTTCAGTCACACACTGAAGAAGACTTTCTGTTGAAACGTCTGTGTTTCTGGTAACGCCACCCAAGTTGGTTTAAAAAAGCAATGGATAACAGTTAAGTTTGACAAAAGTAATAGATAGTAGTTCAAATACTTTGCAAAGAAATAAAGGATAACACTTTTCTTTTTTTTTTTAAAGTTTGATAAAAGTAATGGATAACAGTTCAAATAGTTTGCTAAAAGTAGTGTATTGCATAACAGTAAAAAAAAGTTTGCTAAAATAATAGTTAAAATAGTTTGCTAAAAAAAAGGATAATAGCTCAAATAGTTTGCTAAAAAAATGGATAATAGCTCAAATAGTTTGCTAGAAAGTAGTCTATTAGATAACAGTTAAAGAAATAGTTTGCTAAAAATAATAATTCAAATAGTTTGCTAAAAGTAATGGATAACAGTTTTAAAAATGCTAAAAAACAGTTAGGCTACCAGTTATTTACCAATTCATTCCTGTTGCATGTTGCAGTTTTTTTTTACATGAAAGGGAGGATCCAAAGAAAAATATTAATATTGCCAGTGAAATATAAGAAATCCGGCCCCTCTCCCCATCCCAGTTCCTTTAATGCAGTCCCTGTCCAACATGCGGAATATGACATGATTGTATGATGTGAGACAGGGATGAAAGTAGACACATCAGCTAAGTTTAGTTTTGTCACAGTGTGTGCATGATCTCTTAGAGGCCCAACATCTACAGCAGAAACCCCAGTCACACCAAGACAGAAACAATGAGGCAGTAATAACGCAAACTCTTCTCTCAGATACTCACCAGTCCTGCTCTTACTAATGCTTGCAAGACCTTCACTAGAGAGCATTGAGCAGTAGGGGTGGGGGGCCACGTGGTTCAAGTTTACTACTCAAAAATACTGGCGAGATGGTGAGGGAAGAACAGATAATCATATGGATACAGGGTAGTGGCTGCAAAAAGGTCAGAAAAGATTTACCAGGGTGGGATTTCATTATCCCCCTGACATATAAAAAGCAGCCAGACAGAATATCCACTGATGACTGAAGGTCCACTGTTTTATTACTCTGAAGATGGCTGCCATATTTCTTCTCTCTGGGTTTGCTGTCTTTGTCTTTGCTCCTCTTTGTTTCAGTTGGACAGTAACTCCTGTCTCTTTTGGTGGATGGCTGCACTCTATGATTATTTACACATTCCACAGTCATAGACACAGTAGTTTGAAGAAATAGAGTTGTTGATTTCAAACCATGAAATGAAGACTAGATTAGCCTTCTAGCTTTTATTTAATCACAATCAGAAATGGGTGTGAATGTTTGACATATATATACAGAAGAAACCTGTACATAAGAGACATTCCCATAGAAAGAAAAACTCACTTAAATTACAAAACATATATTTCTTAATGACCCCAATGGTCCAAGGCAAATTAAATAATGTTTGTGCTCCTTAAAGCTCAGAAAAAATCAAACTCAACAGCACCTAGTCTTCACCTTTTTATAAAACATAGATTTTCAGTGCTGAGAGCACCACAAACAGAACATATGCCTGGTTTAAGTGAACCTACACTTGTTCCCTAAATGAACTGCTTCTAGATATCTGTTTCCTTCTTTGCTTTAATAAAGCAAATCAGTGAGGCTTAGTGTAAGAGAGTATGTGTGTAAAATTGCTGAGCTCCTCCTACATGCATTGATGCATACACAGTGGGAACTATTTCACACATCAGAATAATACACACAGGTGTGATACACACACACACACACACACACAAGACCAAACCTCCACCTTTACCCCCTTCATATCCGTCAAGTGTTATTGTTATCGATCACACTAGTATTGTTCTTCCCTGTTACATCTAACATTGTAACAGTGTCAACATTTCATATCACGCGGATTAGCACTTCAGCCATCTGTACAGCTGATTGAGACCAGTTCAGCACTTGTGGAGCCTCCTGGTGAGAACCGTCAAATCACAACACCACCACCTAATGAGTAGAGGGAGCAGGCGGGGGCCCACTGAGGAGGGAAGGAGAGGGTCTAAATATTGACAGCAAATATTTGATCGAAGGGTAGGGGTGTCCCCGGACTCATAGGTGTGTGTGCTCAGACACAGAATGCACACACACTCCATAACCCCAACCAACAATTTCTCGTGTTATCAGTGTCTACAGCTGTCTTTGACTTGAAAAGAGGAGAGAGGGGGGTGGTGGATGCTTCATGTATGCACCTACTGTACACATGCAGTCCTCAG
>NC_065525.1:12861376-12880032 GCF_006386435.1 Epinephelus moara
TTAAACTGTGGTGCAGAGTGTGTTCTTTTTGTCAAGGGAAACGTCATGTTCCTATCATTTAATTCTTAGCTTCATTATCTTAAATTAAATATGAGAGAGAGAGAGAGAGAGAGAGAGAGAGAGGGAGAGAGGGAGGGGGGCAGATGAGAGGGAGGCGCATGACGTCAGAGGTCAGCTGACAGGTTTGTTTTGCTTGCTCGAGCTCGTCCTGATAAAAACACAGCCAGAGGAAGGAAGCAGCGACATCAAACCATCTCTCAACGAGTGTTCCTTATTTTGTATTTTACCAATAAGCTACCAGCACCGACAACAAGGATAGTTTTATACATCGTTTATAGCTTTTCTATTTTTGCTCCGACACAGCCGCTACCTCCGTTTTTATCCACTGCCAACTGGTTGACTTTGACGCAATATGCCTTCAGAAAAAACCTTCAAACAAAGAAGGACATTCGGTAGGTCTCTCCACAGCCTTCTTTAACATTTAACACACAACTCTCCTGCGTTATGTCTTTTAACTAATGTTGCATGTTTGTAGCTGTTGTCCTAATGTTTCTCTGGACTGTGTCAGAGTGAATTACATCGGTAATGGAGACAGGCCAGGTAGTTGTTAGTTATTATCCCGGTGGAGTATTAGCGTTCATCTTGTCTAGCTAGTTCAGCTTACAGTGTAAATGTATGTTCAACTCACAGGGGAGACACTAGACTTCAGTCTATAGCTAATTAGAAAAGCTAACCAGACACGGATGTCTGTGGTCGTGTCAACTTATCTAAAATAACACAGCAGACATATCCAGACAGTGATAATAATAGGCTAATGTTCTCACTCGTGTGCATACAGGTGTAAATATAGCAGAGAATAGGGCTATTTGCTGCAGGCCTGTCTCACCCCTATGTGTGTGTATGTGAGTGTGTGTGCGTGTGTGTGTTTGTTTGCATCAGAGCTGTGGGAGAAAAACAAAGTGGTGTCGAAACGCAGGGCAGAGAAAGAGAGCTGCAGGATTGGGGGATGGGACACTGTGGAGAGGAGGAGAGGAGTTTTAAAGGGGGGGACAGAATCAAATGGGACCTAAAAGTGCGGAGTTACATTTGGGTTCTTTTTGTGTGAAGGGTAGGCCACAGCCTCGATGCGGATTTTAGTTTCTGTTATGCTTCCGCAGCCGTCAGAGCTGAAGGCAAGGCCTGCAGTGGTTTTACAGACACATTGTTACAGAGTTTATCCAACAGCCTTTCTCTGACATTATACACTTTGTGGGGCTTTTTAGTAATTTACGTGAGAGGGTATAAAAAAATCCCTAAGTAGCTTACTTCAGTTAATTCTATGAAACTTAATAACTTAGGTGTGAAGTTGGCCACGGTTGGGTTTTCCTAGGTGTTACATATCTTTAAAGAACAAAGATGGGAACTGTGGCCCTCAGCCCTGGAAATATAATTCCCAGCGTGACTAAAAGTAACCGAGTTCCTGTCCGACGTCACGTTATTGGTCCAAATTTGCACAACAAGAGCACGTGAGGGCCAGGCAGCAAAGAGAAACATGTGTCACGTGCGTTGAACTCTGTTTGAGAACGTGCTGCTTTAAATTAATTTTCTTCTTTTACTGTAATACTGCGACAGACTTACACAGCTAACTGTTGGTCATGGCTGCTACATGACTATATATATATGTATATTTATGTAGGAGCAGACATGTTGTGTGTGGGCTATTAATAATTAGTGTTCACGTTTTTAATTCAACCTTGAGTCACTGCCTTGTGTTTTATCTGGGCCCACGTACGTCTGAGTAAATATACTTTTAATGCGTCACATTGTTCATAACATTGTTACTACAGACAACGTTGACACTCCATTTCAGAGCACGAAACAGTTCAAGTTGCATATTTGTATAATAGGTCATAAGATGACTCAGGAATCAGCAGGGAATCTTCTAGTCGGGCAGGGCCATACTGACTAACTCCCATATTATGACAGAACAGAAATACATGAAAAAAACCCAACAGGCTTTTAGACCGTCTGCTTCCCATTTTGTTTTGTTTTTTCCTCTTTTATTTGATTGGAAACTCATGAGTCAAAGGCTGTTTGTGGTCTGGTCAGGCCAAGAGAGACCAGTGACACACACACACACACACACACACACTAGCACATACAGAGCTTCCCTGTTCCTGGGCAGTGAGCTCATCCTGATTGAAATGTAATCATGGAACAATGTCCTACATTTCCTCAAGTTTACCATGAAAGTCGCAGCCTCAGAGGGAGATCAGCACTGGTCGGTTGATTGAATTAGATATCTTAACAGTGGGCGTACAAATTGTCTTCTGGGCAAACATTTATTGTGACATGTCACAAGACTGGATATCAGCAACTCAAAGCATCAACTGACTCTGGCGGCTGCCAGGGCTCAGTGTGCTGCCTTTGACAGCTTGGCACTAGAAAATCAGTGCCTAGTTTCATTTTTGCCATTTCTATCAGAGGTAGTTCAAAGTCCAGACACTGATGGAGTTGATCACAAGATGTTGAGGTATCATTCCGTTTTGATCATCATCACGCTGTTGTTAATGGTGTCAGTACAAAGTGCAGTAGGCCCAAGGTGTTATCTGTGGCCTTTATTTTGGCCCAGTTACAAATCACTTAAAATGGGGTTAAACCTCAGAAAGGAGGAGCCTGCTCTGCCACAGGTCATCAATGACTACATGATCCATCCAATCAGCAGCTGTGTTAGTCACCTGATCTTTTGAGTTATCCTTGTGGACGTACCACTTAGTGTTGAGAAGGTGCATCTTCAGCTGAGATTCTCATTGACCAAATGTGGGACCAATTCATTGTTTAGCAAGTCACAAGTCTTTGCACTCAAGTCCTAAGTCACCAAAGGCAAAGCAAGTCGAGTACCAAGTCCTAAACTTTGAGTTCAAAAATCACAAATTAATAGCATCAGTGTTAGTTAGTTCAGGAATTGAAGGGAAATAAATTGATTCGTGACACGCTTTTTAAATAACACAGTTTAATCTTTGCTGAAGTCAAAGTGAAGTGAGCCTCTGGTGTTAAAGTCCAAGTCAAATTGCACATTATTTTTGATTTTTGTTGAGTCGAGTGAGTCTAAAGTCATCAAATTTGTGACTCGAGTCTGACTTGAGTCCTTGTCTTGTGACTTGAGTCCACGCCTCTGTTAGAAACTAAGACAAAGAAAACATCCAGGCACACTTGAACATGATTTTAAATTCTGCAGCCTATACTGAGAGCAGTTAGTAAATATGTAATGTTAACATTGTATCAGGAGCTCAAGGAACACCCTTGATATAAATAAACCAAATCTCCATTTTGTAAATGTCACATTCTAACATCATTCTCAACATGCCTGTCTCTTTGTAAGGGATGCAAATTATACACACTTGTGAACACTCACTGGAGTATTAAAATAGGAAATGGAATCATATTTTTTGTATAATAATCTGCTAATCACTGTGGAACAATGTGGTTACATGAGTGGATTTTAGGAAAGCCCATTATGTTTTCACTAGAGCGCCTTAGTCCACTAAGCTGTCTGTTAAATAAATGTACCCAGATGTTTCTATGCTTGATATTCAGCTTGGAGAATGTAATCATATTATGATTTTTTATGAAAATGTTTCAAAGTATATCTGATAAGACATAGCATGAGACTAGTTACAGCTGATATTCTTTATTTAAGATCTCAGTAGAATGATATTATGATTCATAACACATCCAAAGCGGTTGAAGAAGCCGTTATAATAACAAACTACTGCTCCTCACGTGATCATTAGATACATTAATATCCAGAGGGGGATGTTAAAGACTGTATGCATGGGTAGGGTGGCTGTAAAGTTCCGGTAAAATCTGCTTGTGTGTGTGTGTGTGTGTGTGTTTTTAGATCTTTTTTTCTCTCTGTTCATGAGTTAGTATCTGTGTCTGCTTAGCCTCTGACCTCGTTTGTGTTTTATCAGTATTCTCCCGACCTGCTAATCTCTTTGTCTGGTTGTACATTTCCATTAACCTGAGTCTGTTTTTCTGTCCTGCAGAGCAGAGAGTAGAAGATGTCAGACTGATCCGAGAGCAGCACCCCAACAAGATACCAGTAAGTTCATATGCACCTGCAATAAGCACCAAAGCAGTGAAACCCACTGAGGCAACATTGTTCTCACAGCTCTTGAAGGGCAGAAATGTACGAGCATGATGTGCATAACAGCACGCAGGAAGACACGAGTAAAAGTGAAACAAATGCACTGCACCGGAAAGCGTTACCACATGTTTCCTGGTTACTCTGAAATGCATGTGAAAGGGTTTTTAATGTCATTTGTTGGCATCAGACACATTTCTGCATATTGGCTTTCTGCTTGTTGGCCTCTGGTTGGAGATTTTATTGCTGCACTTCTGGTCACTATTCTAAATTTTTTAAATGTATAATTTTTGTGATCAGGCTTTTTTCCACTTACAGTGACCACAGCGGTTGTTTCTAGTTTTTCCAATGAGAAGTGAGTGTGGCTGACTAATATGTCAGTTGCCCAGTGACTCCTAGCAACCACCTATAAACAAACACACACCTTTTGTTTCACCTGCGTGTCTTATCAATTTGAGATAGAGTATCACCACAGCTTTCCATCTGCTGCTCCATGTAAGGCCTCTTCTCATCTTAAAAGCACCCCAGTGTGTGTGAGTGTGTTTCCTGTGTACTCTCCTGGGGTTATAAACTGCCATGTCATGGTAAGTGTTGACACCAGAGGCAGATGCGCTGTGTCACTGTAATGCAACTCCATCCAGACGGCCACAGTGGAGCCTGCGGGGGGTGGGGGAGCAGAAGACAGTATGACAGATTGATTATAGCTCTCAGAGCAGGCCCTGCCTCACTGAACAATATACCTGCTTTCAAGCTAGAGGTCAGTGCACCTCTAAATTCTTGCTCAGTTCAGATCAGCCATTTAATTTATTTTGTATTCTTAATGTTATTTTTAAAAAGGAAAGCTAAAAGGTTACAAATTCAGTTTGGGCTAAAGAAAGACAAATGTATAACACAAAACCTGTGTTACAAACATGAGGTGTAGAGTTGATAGATGTGGGCATTTACCAGGCACCGGGTGTTTAGGAAAATGTGCTATTTAGTTGCATTATGGGAAATGTAGGATCCAGTGTTTCTGGAGTTTGACCCATGCTAGGGGCTTAAATCCAGGTCTTTCTGACTCTGCTGCTGCAATTTTGACTATTGTGTTTCTGCCTCTCGCAAGTTCACTGATTTCTGGAAGTGCAGCACTAAGTTGCCTGAGAGCATGCTAAAGGCAATGTTCCGACAGTAATCTCCACAAGCCATCCTCCTCTATTGATGTACATATTTAAGGTGGCATGAACACACACATTGATTGTTAAGATATTGGATGGCTCAGATAAGTTATTGAGAGTGTTTTTAATTGTATTAACTCCGGGGCAGGCAGAGGATGCTCTGTGGCAGCCAGCCTCAGCAGATTACTGTTACAGCTGATTCAAGTAATTTACACTGTCAGTGATGAAGTGGTCTGACAGTGCTGTTTTTAAAGGCTTTGGTTATAAGACATCTTAACGTGATTAAATGTCTCATAGCTAAAATAATCAGTCTGGGTTCAGTGAACATGGACTTAAGCTTCACAGTTATAATCCAGTGAGGCAGAGGGCTGTGTTCTTTTTCTTTTTCTTAATGATATCATCTGATATGTGTGACTTCATCCCCCTCTTATATCTCCCTGCTGGACTATCAGTGACTCTGGTCCCAGACCGGTTTAAACTGTCAGGGTATCAGGTCTAAAAACAGCACAAGAAATACTGCCCACATACTGTAGAACTACACGAGAATAGAAGGAGAGACGTCATTGATTGATTATGTGTGTGTGTGTCTCCTGTAGGTGATCATTGAGAGGTATAAAGGAGAAAAACAGCTCCCCATCCTGGACAAGACCAAGTTCCTGGTGCCAGACCACGTCAACATGAGTGAACTCATCAAGATTATCAGGTACACCTCCTCTCCTCTCCTCTCCTCTCCTCTCCTTTTCTTCCTTTTCCTCTCTTGTCATTGCCTCTCCTTTCCCATCCTTCCTTTTCCTGCCTGTCCTCTAATTTCCTCTCTTGTCCTCTTCTCTCTGTTCTTTCGCTCTCCTTTCCATTCCTTTTCCACTTTTGCCTCTGCCTTTCCTATCCCTTACTTTCTTTTATTTTCCTCATTTCCTCTGCTCGTCTTTTCTTCATTCATTTCCTCTCCTTTCCCATTCCCTCGTTTCCTTTCCTTCCCTTTCCTTTCATTTCCTTTTCTTTCCTTCCTATTCCCCTCTTGTCATTTCCTTTTCTTTCCTATCCCCTCCGTTATTTTCTCTTCCTCTCCTTTTTGTCTTCCTTCCTTGTCATCTTTGTAATTTCTTGTCATTTCCTGTATCCTATTTTCTTTTCCTTTCCTCTCCTTTACCATCCCCTTCTTTCTTTTCTTGTACTCTCTCTTTCTATCTTTCCTCTTCTCTCCTCCTCATTTTGCCATGTCTCTGTCTCTCCACCAGGAGGCGCCTCCAGCTAAACTCCAACCAGGCTTTCTTCCTGCTGGTCAACGGCCACAGCATGGTCTCTGTGTCGGCTGCCATCTCCGAGGTCTATGAACGGGAGCGGGACCAAGATGGCTTCCTCTACATGGTGTACGCCTCCCAGGAGACCTTTGGCGCCGCCACGACAGCCCAGTGAACAGACTTCCCTCCCTATTCCACCTGGCAGGCGATTGGACAGTTGTAGTTTCTAGCCCCCTCCATGTTTCTCGCCACACACACCTTTAGTCTCGACTGTAAGAACTAAAACACAAACTGCTAAATCTAAACACAGCGTACGATAAATTCCCAGGTGTCGATCTCTATATTCTGAGTGCAATGAGAGCGTAGACTGTTTGTGTCCCACCACACTCACCCAGTAGCATAAAGCCACAGGGGTTGTCCAGAAAAGCAGAGTTTAAGTAGAGAAATCCCCAAAATCTGACTATGACTCAGGCCAATGGAGTCTTTTAGTGTGTGTCTCTGCCTCGTTATTGTCCTCTCTGGTGAGTCATGTCCGCTGTCATGGCAACGTACCGCCTGTTGATGGCAGTTATTTTCAGTGTTGTGGTGTCTCCTCGGCTGTATGTATGTTAATGTATATATACATTTCAGGTAGTGATAATACATACAAGTGGTGAGGCTGCACCACTTCTCTATATATACATTAGCCAATGAACAAAGCCAACCTTAATTTTAAGGTTTATTTTAGAGGCAGGCACTATAGAGAGTTAAGGGGTTTCTGGGTTGTTTTTAATGGTGATTTTTTTTTAAATTGCAGTTTAAAGGTGAAACTTGGGGATTTGTTTTCTCGATACTTTTGGCAGATAAAAATGCAAAGTGAAGTAGAGAAGAGCCTTGTTAATGAATGCGTCTCTGCTGTGTGTCTCATCACATTCCCTCAGTGGTCCTTCTTTGGTGTTTTGATCCCTTCCCTGCCTTGTAGCCTAAAGCGTCTTCACTGTAACGAGGATATGTTGGGGAACTGCTTTTGCTCTTGAAATGGATGATTGTAGTTTGCAAAAAAAAAAAAAGCGCCTTGGTGTACAGATAATATTGACTCTACAGCTTTGAATATGAAAAGGGGTTCCAATGAGAGTGTAACCAAGTTGACTTTGGACACACTACAAGGAGCACGGTCTGATTGCATGTGTGAATGGAGGATGGTGTGTCTGTAGATGCTGATGAGGGGAGGGGGTGGCCGTTTTCCTTTTTTATCTCCTTTATCACTTGTATTTATAAAGGTGATGAAGGAGTGAAGGGAAGTCAGAAAAGAGGGTGAAACACAGGCAGGTTGATGAGCATCATGTCTGACTGTCCATCTGTGCTCTGCCTTTGACCTGCAGGGCTGATTTCCCAGAGCTGTCACTATTGTTCAGTTTCAGTTCACTGAAATTCAACAAGCACTTTCACTGTGGGGAACACACACCTGTCCAGTGGGTTTCTAAGGGCTGCACTCAAAAAGAAGAGAAAACATTTTGAATATCCTGTCTGTGCTGTGCTCCTCCTCCTCCTCCTCCTCCTCCTCCTCACCATCTTCTTAACAGATCGAGGTTTAGCTGCTTTTATATCGCAGTATTTTATCATTTTGGTTCTTTTTATTTTACGTGATTTTTATTTCATTGTACGACATGTCTTTACTCTTCGCTGTCTACAGTATGTGAAGTACAAAGGTGACTTATTTTCTGACTTGTGAAAGCCACTGTGTGTTTGTTACAGAGGGGTGGAGCGTTTGTTTCAGTGGTCTTCTCTGCCTGCCCCTCTGTTTCACACACACGTATCCACACACAGCAATATCACACAGCCTCCTCTTATGTATTTATGTTGGTATTTTGTAAACAATAAAAGAAGAAAAAAAAGCTCAGCTATGGGGTTCCTTTGTTTTGTCTAAATACTCAAAATGTTACAATAATCTGGCATCATAATGCACAACCTTATCACATGTTGTCAAATGTAGTCTACAGTGGCACCTCCTCAGCTATCACTTCTTACACACACATTTACACCCCAGAGGGCGAAAACTGAGTCACTGAACATGGAGCAGACAGATATCAGAGGCCTCTCATGCAGAAGGGAAGGCATGTTGAACATATACTGCCTGTGTGTGTTTTGTCAGAGGAAGGATGTCACAGCAGAGATATGTTTGTGTGTTATGAGGACAAATATGAAAAATGCTGTGACCTGATAGACAGTGTTGTTGTGGCTAGTGAGGTTTGTGTTTTTTTTTTTTCATTTCTAATTTGGCTCCTGGTTTAAATGAATGTTGTCTTGAGATGTTTGTTTTTTCACTGTTTATTTTGCATTACTTTTACAAAAATAAAAGGTACGCACTGTGCATAGGCATAGAGTTGGGAGGGGGGAGGGGGGGGGGCNGGGGGGGGGGGGGGGGGGGGGGGGGGGGGCACAGGAGACACACCCCCCCTCAATATTTAGAACATACAAATTCTAATCATTTCATTGTTGCGTCCAAGTGAACGTTTGTCTCAGATTTGAAGAACTTTCCTCAGGGTGTTCTTGAGATATCGCGTTCAGGAGATTGAGATGGATGCAAGGTCACATTGACCTTGACCTTTGACCTCCAAATTCTGATCAATGAGTCTAAGTAAATGTTTGTGCCAAATTTGAAAAAAAAAAATCCCTCAAGGTTTTCTTGAGATATTGCGTTCACAATAGTGAGACAGATGAGGCCACATTGACTTTTGACCTTTGGCCTACGACCACCAAAATCTAATCAGCTCATTGCTGAGTCCAAGTGGACGTTTGTGCCAAATTTGAAGAAATTCCCTCAAGGCCTTCTTGAGCTATTGCATTCATGAGTATGGGACGGAGAGATGGACAGCCCAAAAACATAAAGCCTCCGTCTATGGCTATTGCTGGCACGACACAAGATACAGCTAGTAGCACACACATGTCCAGGGGACACGGGGCATTTGTTTTTTGAAATGCTAATTTGCGTTTGTTTCGTCTATTTGTATGTTTTCTTAATTTTCTGTGTTGAGCTCTCAGGGCCACGACTGTAGGGCCGTAATCACTTATTTGACTTTGAGGGGGACCATTTTCATTTAATTTGTGACACAAACCTCCAGGTGGGTCTGAGGGGAATCCCCCAGATGAGAAATACTTCAAAACTTTACAGCTAAACAGGTCGTTACAGAGCATTTTTAAATAAAGATCTTCATCAAAGTTTGGATGACTGACGGCCATGTTAGGGAGCCACTATATATTTAAGGGCTGCAAAGGAAAAGTGCACATACAAACTTTTTTTATGACATACTATGACTTTATGATATACTATACCAAGATTTTTTATGACATTTTTATGACACACAACTCTGAAAATTTTATGACTTTTTTGTGTCATACTGAGTTTTTATGACATTTTTATGAAATCCTATACTATGACTTTTTATGACCTACTATACTTTGACAATTAAATGACATTTTTATGACTTATTATTTTTTGACTTTTTATGACATTTGTATGTTATACTATACTGAATTTGATGACATTTTTATTAAGTATTAAACTATGACTTTTTTATGAATTTTAATGACACTCATTCATTTTTATGACATTACTATGACATACTATACTAAGACTTTTAATGACATCTTTTAGAAACACTCTACTTTGACTTCTATTAAATATTATACTATGACTTTTTTATAATACACTGTAGGATGACATTTTTATGACATCCTAACACTTTCAAAAGGTGCCATAATAATACTCCAGTACTCCATACAATAATACAAAAGTAATAATAATGGCATTTGTAAAGATCAAGAAAACACAGCTGGAACCAGTGTAACAGTATTACAGAAAATGAGTTCTGAAACCATTTAAAATATTCAGAAATGATGATCAATTGTATTTTTGACAACATGTTCTTGCCTTTTTGAAATGCTCAGCCATTCTTTGAGGTCCTTTGTATTTCTCTTTTGAGGTGTTCCCATTTTATGGCTTTATGTACATTCCTTATGTATGGGTAAAAAAAAAAACAGAAACCCAAAAAACAACTACCGCTTTTTACCTTGTTAACTGGACAGCAAAAATGAAAGGCACATTTAAGGTCTTTCTGTTTTTTCAACACTAAAGATGTGTCCGTATTTTTTAGCATTCTGAAACATCTAATCATACATGTGTAAATATGGGTCTGTTCCACTCTCTGCCCTGTAATTTTCTGTGGATCAGAATGGTAGTTTTATCCACAACAAAATGAGACCTGTAATCTCAGTGTTGCTCCTCTGGCTAATTTTAACACAAATATTCCAGTCCACTGGTGAAGTGTACAGATTTAGATCAGACTATATAAACGGAACTATTATTGCATATATATTCATGCTGATATTGACAACATCTAATGACAAGTGTAGATCTGTACCAAACATACCCAGAGAAGTGGAGGGGGGTTGTTGCTATCCAAGCCTTATATGCTAAAAAATAATTATTTGCATTATACAAAGATTTGCTTATTATATGTTGATGGATATATGTGAAAAGTTCACACATTTAAAACTAATGAAAGACAGAATCTGAAAATATTTTATTACTCAAACATGTTTGTCCCTTGAAGTTCAGGTAAAACAAGTATTTAAACACAAAAAGTAATGTAAAAAATGTGCACACAAATACTTCAAAAGCAGATTTGAACATGCATGCTGGAGCATCTGTTAACCAGGCACTGTTGAGATTCTTACAGCTTCAGACTCCATTTAACAAAACTGCGACTAAACAGTTACACAAAACCTACAAAAGTGTAACCATATAACAAAAGAAAAAAAAAACTCAAAAGAAGGCACTCTTTGGTATGATGTAAGAAGGCCATTTATCTTGTAGTGTGCAACCATTGAAAAAAATGTATGAAGTGTTCTAATGTGGCCATGTTCATAAAAACAGTTGCATTGTTGGAGAACTTAAAATGAGCACAGAGCTGAACAATCGACGACTGGCTTATTTCTAGACATTTACATAACAATACAAAGGCACATTGTTGACTTATTTTAAACAACAGACAGAAGTTGTTCTACATACTGAATGTTCAGTATTCACTATTTTAAATAAACATCCCACGTCCCGTTGCCGTGCCCTCCAGGGACACAGATAGAGTTTCATCTGAAGGACCAGCTGTCCTCGTGTCTGTAAAACTCTGGGTCCTGCCCAGCAACTCACTCACAGCCACAGACTTCAATGCACTGTATAAACACTTTTTAACCTACTGAGCCTCTTTCCCGTTTCAACAGTCCTGAATTGTCTCTTGCATAAAGACTGCACAAAGAGAGTCAGCTCCACCTCACCTGGAGTGACAACAAGTTCAGGATAAACGTCCAGGCTGCTCAACATTCATTCACTTACATCAAAAAAATAAAACATCAAACTGAAATGAAAACAACTGGCACATTTGAAATGTCCAACACTGATGTGAACTGAAGACACAAAGACAGTCTGTACTGACAAAGAAAAAGTTTTTGAAGTGTTTGAAAATATTAAGTGTGCACTGTGATTGTCCTGGTAGAGAGGGACAGTGTTTGGCACTGGAGGCAATTGCTCTCAGGTTGGCTCAGAGGTAGAGAGGCTGCAGATCACCCAAAGGTGATGGGTTCAGCCCCAGGAGGCACTGCTGAACAGGTCTCATGGACATAAGGTGGCCGGTGCAGTGATCCATCAGCTGCTGAATTCCAGTTTCCAAGTGTGACCTGTCCTCACACTTCAACAATGACAGTTATGCTGTGTACCAACACAGGGGCTAGATACTGCATTTCCATATTTCTTCACCCAGTACGTACTTCCTGACCCACAGCCATCATATGGTGGACTGAAACTTGTACTGTAATCCTCGGTACCATGGAGCCTGTTTTTTCTCACGTGTCTCTACGCTTCATCAGCCTTTTAATGCCACACCATGGTCATTATCTCCAATAACTTGACATGGAAGCGCCTGAACGCATCATCAGTTTTGGTCTCAGTGGGGGTTAGACCATTTGATCAGGGGTGGAGCAGCAGGTTGCATTGGATACACCTTCTTCAGCTGATTCCTTCAGGGGGGTCCAGCCCTTATATCAGGGCTGCTCAGTTCCTTTAAAAGGTGCACTGTGGAGTTTTCTTGTAAACAAGCAAGAGTTGTTTACATGAAGTGTTTCTCATCATAATGCACTGTGTGTATCACTGACCTTTAACAAACACACTGAGTGCATTTCCATCCATGTAAAACATTTACAAAGCTGGTTTAAATCCTGCACTGTTTACATCCATGTTTACCACGGACCCGCTCATCAAAACCTGACTCCATAGTGCTACAAGTGGTATAAAAACACATCAGGAGACATTTAAAGGGGACTTATTATGCTTTTACGGATTTTGTGTCTCATATATCGTAAAACTTCAATTAATAGCCTGGGCTACTATTTACTTTGGGTCTATATTTGAGACAGGCCTTTCATTCCTTTCACACAAAACTGTTGCTCAGCAAAGATGGGAAATACAGTCGCACTGTTTATCTAAACCAATGTGAATATTACGTGTTTAAAAATTAGGCTTCAGATAATATATCAGTCATGATTCAATTATTTGATGTAGCTCCGGCAGACAGCGCATCAGAGAGGGAGTGTTACAGCACTCGGCATACCAACACAACTTGGATTCATTTTTATGAAAAACCCTTTTGATTCCTTTGATCTGTGGACGCTTACGAACTAAAGAAATATGAATAACTTACTCGGGTAATCGAGGGATGGACACTTAATTTGAGGTAGCCAAGAACTCGGTTTTATATATCCAAAGAACTTCTATTTAAAAAAGAACAGTTTGGCAACCAGACAGGTGTCTAATTGTTTATTTACTACTCTGTTTCCTACAGTTTTTCCATGTCAGGGGCTCCTACTGTATGTCACAGGGCTCATTTATGCTTAAGGTTAGATACATACAGAACGAACGGTTGCGGTGTTATTCAATGCCTCCAGTCCACCGCTGTTTACAACGCTGCCTCTGTTAAAAGGTATTTTATTATGCCTTGAAACTTTTGACTCTGCCCTCTAGTGCCATCTATTGGCTACATATACATATACATATACATACCATCATAAAGGACTCATGGAAGTATGTGGGCTGTGAAGTTTATGTTTGAAACTGACGTATCTATTTTCGTACACAAAGGGAGTATAAATGAGCCCTTCCGTATATGGTCATCTGCTTTAGGTACGCTACTGCAAGTGTTTACATTACATACCTACACTGCTACATGTAGCTACATGCTAACGTCAGGGATAAGTTAAACGTAATCTTGGGTGCTGATTTTGTAAATTTAAAACTTGAATCATATTCCAGCTGGAACATGTCTGGTTGTGTCTGAGGGCTTTAATCGGTGCTTTTAATAGTAATAAGAGCTGCTATTCTCTGTTACAGTCAATCTACAGCTGCAATGATGGTGCAGAGATGCCAAAATGTGGAAGACCCAGAAACACTGACCAATCAGAGCAGACTGGGCTTTTTTTGGTAGAATGGCTTTAAGATACAAATGCTAAAACCTAGCCTTCTCTCAAACAAAGGGTGAATACAGGTGTTGCAGCACAGACAGCGTGAGGAAAATCAATTTTTTTGACCATTAAAACAAGTAAACATATTCAAATAGAAACCTTAAATACAGGTATGAAGCTGCAAATGAGCATAATAGGTCCCCTTTAAAGTGACTCATTTATCCTTGGACTCTTTTTGTCCCCTTTTGCTCCTTACAAGGATGATGAGCGAGAAAATGATGCATGTAGTGTGTTCGCACTGGACACGTGATAAGATGACGTATACTTATAGCAGTTGATATGCATACTAAAAACAACTTTCTTCCCACAATGCATTGCAAAGAGGACGTATAGGGACTGCTCACAGCTGGAAAAAAAAAAAAAAAAAAAAGGTTGGTATTTAACTTTTCTTTGTGAACTTTAATTGGCAGTTCTGAAGTCAGATCTTGATTGCCTTTACCCAGCACATGTATTGTGTAATTTCCTGTCGGTATAAAACAAAAATGTTTGTTGATTTCTAGCTGCAAAAACAGTGTAATATTAACATGACTACGTAGTATATGCTGTGTATAATAGGTAGCAGTGAGCCAAACATGATCATGAGACATACTGTACAGAAGAACTGCTTTTTAAAGTATCAAAGTTTTGAATAGTAGAAATTTTTCTGAAGATAACACTGGTGCTTTGCATTTATCCAAGGTATATCACAATAAGGGGATGATTCCAGACACGTAAAAGCACTTGACTGAGAGCCCAGAAAGTTAGTAGGGTACCCGAGTGCTGTGTGTTTGGTTTGTGAACCATCTAGAAGACTATAAATGCTGAGTCACAGATTTTGAGGCTCTTTGGGCAGGAAACATAGGTAACATGACAGACAGAGTTCCAGCTTCATCTCTAAAAAGGAGGAAGGCAGAGCTTACTGAAACTCCAGCTCTCCTTGTGACTTGTGTTTGCGGAGAATTGAGGAAGGATGAAAGCAAACCTGACGACACGGACTGTGACAACTGCTTCTCTCTTCTCCTCCTCTCACCAACCCGTTTCTTTTCCGTCCTCCTCTCATTCCTTTGTAAGACGCTGTAAGAGAGTTACAGAAGATACAGCGGGTCTGTGCTTTTAGATCAGCAGTCTTCGAACAGACTTGCGTTGCCTCATTGTACCCAGAGGGAGGCCGTCTGTGTCTGCTGCCCGCTGGCTTCAGCAGGAATATGAGGTACAGATGTGTCAGGAGTATGACGGGTCAAATCCACCAGTGTTCTTCCTGGTTAGTCCCCTGAGTCCTTACTGTCAGAGTGAGGAGTGTACTTCAGGCGAAATGTCCCTGTGAAACACAACAGAGAAACACAGTTGATGTGCTGAAGCTTGGCAATGCCCAAACAGTACAAGCTTGAGCCAAAGGTAAACAGACCCTTCTCATGTGTTGATGGATATATTATAGGTTGTACCACGTATGCCAGTTTTCCACCAAAGTAGCTCTGGTTCTTGAACTGGTTCCTTTCAGGGTTTTTGGAACCGTGGTGCTATCTGTCAAACAAGCCTGTGTATTCACTAGTTTTCAGCGAAACCATTGTCATGTGTCATCAACGGAGAGCATTGCACAGCGCCTAATGGAAGTAAACAGTAGTAGCAAGATGGCACATCACACCGACTATCTGTGAGTTGTTATTAGTTACAGATATTTGTTTTTTCCAGTAAACAAGCACAGACAAACTATTAATGATAAAAAGATGTAGAAGACTAATACATGCAGGACTCCATCCTCTCTTCTCGTACTTAAGAATATGACATGCCCACTGATGTCACACTTCACACTTCAGATTAAGGAAAATGTTTTTTTGGTTCCAGCTGTGAACCTGCTTTTGGGTTCCAAATCAATTTTTTTTGGTGGAAATGCTCCAAACAGTTAAAATAAAGTGCACAAACCACAATGGAATCTAATCTGTGTTGTTGGAAAAGGGGTGAGAGAAACAAGATGAGCATTTTGTTTTGGTATTTATATTTACTGTAAAGCCACGTGTCCACCAAAACTTTTTTTCCCCGAAACACCGAACTGACAGCTCTTTGTAGGCTCAGTGTTTTCTCAGCTTAGACACTTTGGTTGCATCTGGTTGCTATGATACAGAATATCAGTAAAATCTGTGTGGAGGTTCATGTTAATATAAATACAGTATATTAAGAGATTTCTCCTCCATTGCTGGTGTTGTTCAGTATTTGTACATGTAAGATGTACAGTTGGTCTTTGTGGTATTTGTCCCTCCTCCACTGTGACTGGACGGCTCGGTAAAAAGTGACTCTGACGAGCGCAGAGGTTTATCCAAAGTTAAACATTTTTCAACTCTTAGCAGGACTTCCAAGATGGCGCCAGTATGTTTGGCAGGCCGTCGGTCGCGTCTACTCAGTTTATTGTTTGTTATTGCTCTGTTCATATGTGTCTGCTGCTGGGATGTCTCGGCTCTATTTGCTTATGATCGCCAAGCTCTTCTCAACATTCGAGTCTCTGACGCGTCGCTAATGCTGCTAAAGCATGAATTGGGAGACCCGACTGCAAGCCTCCCTCCTTTGCTGGCAGATATTCCACCTTACCTGCGCCGCTCACCTTGCGCCCCTCCCCGCAAAAAACGTCGGAGAAGACGGGGTAAGCGCGGTGGTGTATTGGTGAAAGTCAAGGCCTATCTGTCGCTGTCCTGTGTGGCTGATCCTCGCCTCCTTCGTGGTGGATTTTGCTACTCTTCTGCTGTCAGACGCTCAATACAGCTCAGAAGACCGTGGTTACGGATTGTCATTCCCAGCCCTCCTGCTGCTGCTGTTCCTGGCCTGACGATACCGCCTGGCACGCCGATGGATGCTGCTCCTGCTACTTCGCCATTGAGCTCTGCTTCTGCAGGCCGGACGACAACGCCGGTTCCGCTCGCTGTCTCCCATGGATCGTTGGCGGCCCCTGCCCAGTGTGGCCTGATGTCGGTGTCTCTTCCTAGGCAGCTGCGTGTGCCCAGAGGCGGCGTTGTCCACACAAACCTTCGCCCGCTAAGACGTGCCTCGACCAGCATGACTCCTAACGTTACCTTGAGGATGGCCTTGATCAATGCTAGATCCCTAGCAAACAAGACCTTCTTGCTGAATGACTTTTTCACCTCCCGTAAGTTGGATTTTATGTTCGTGACGGAAACCTGGCTGCATACTGGTGAGTCCACACCGTTTTCAGAACTTCTCCCTCCTGACTGTACATTTCTCAGCTCCCCTCGGACCACCGGCAAGGGTGGAGGGCTAGCCTGTGTTTTCAAATCCAGCTTTCACTGTCAGCAGATACCATCTGTCACTTACTCCAGCTTTGAGCTGCAGCTTTTTAAACTGAATTCCTCTCCTCCCTTGCTGTGTGCGGTGGTATATCGTCCACCCAAATACAATAAGAATTTTATTCAGGATTTTGAAAAATTTCTGTCTGGAATTATGGTGGATTTTGATCACTTCTTAATTTCCGGTGACCTGAACGTTCACGTGTGCTGCGAAACCAGTTCTCTGGTCAAAGACTTCTTGTCACTGATCGACTCCTTTAATCTCACACAGTGGGTCTCTGGCCCGACGCATGATAAGGGGCATACACTTGACCTAGTGCTGTCTCATGGTTTGTGTATCTGTGTCAGTGAAATTTGTAATAGTGCTTGTATTTCTGATCACTTTCCTGTTATATTTTCTGCTACTGTCCCCTACTCTGTTGTCGCTGCTCGTCCACCTGCACACTGTTTTCATGCTACAAATTCCAGCACTACGTTGCAATTTTCTACAGCTTTTAATGGTTATATGCATTCTACTGTGGAGGGGTATGGTGCCCTTAGTGCTGAAGAGCTTGTTGCTCTTTTTAACTCCACATGCACTAGCATCTTGGATGCCATCGCTCCCTTAAGCATCAAACGCCCTAAGGCAATTTCTGAACCATGGATAAATGACTCTATACGTGCTATCAGACGCTCTTGTAGGCGTGCTGAGAGAAGGTGGAAGAAGGACAAGTTGCATGTCTCCGTTGGGATTCTACGGGAGTGCTTATCGGAGTATCAGAAAGCGGTGAAAGCTGCTAAAACCGCTTACATCTCGCACCTTGTCTCAAACAACATTGATAAACCAAAGGTTCTGTTTAATGTTTTAGATTCTCTTGTTAACCCACGTAATACTGCTCCCATTGTTCCAACTCCTGCTCTCTGTAATGATTTCCTCGACTTTTTTGTCGAGAAAATCTCCGCTCTTCATTCTGTACTTTGTCTTGCTGAGCCTGATCCTTCTGACCCTCCCATGTGCCCAGCTGTTTTTGACCAGTTTGAGCCTATATCACTGTCAGATATAGTTCATGGGATGCGGCCCACAAACTGCCTCTCAGACAGTATTCCCTCGCACCTTTTTAAAGAGGTTTTTGATTCAGTTAGATCTTTTATTCTTGTTCTGATTCATAACTGTTTTAGTTCAGGGTGTTTTCCTGCCCCTTTTAAACATGCTATAGTGCAGCCACTCATTAAAAAGCCCAGCCTGGACCCCTCTGTTCTCTCCAATTTCAGGCCCATCTCCAAATTACCCTTCCTGTCCAAAGTGTTAGAGAAAGTAATTGCTGTACAGTTGCAATTA
>NC_065525.1:12880993-12888445 GCF_006386435.1 Epinephelus moara
ATTGTTTTTATTGAATTTTGTGCCTATTGTGCACTTTATTTTGTTTTCTCTTGTTACTCTTAATATTTCCATGTACTGTGTGCTCAAATACTGTATTTTTCTATTTCTATAGTTGTATTTTAATACTTTAGTGCTTTCTAGATTGTACAGCACTTTGGCAAACCTCGGTTGTTTTAAATGTGCTATATAAATAAATTTGACCTTGACCTTGGCACTCAGGGAAAAAAAAACAAACGCAAAACATGTAGCCCTCAACGCAAAATGGATGCTCAGTGCCTCATCATGCTGCTGGCATTTGTAGCCTAGCATTAATATATGGCATTCCCATTGCAAATAATCAAAAAAATACACTGGCCTCAGGAAAAAAAAAAAAGCTTTTGCAGGCCAGCCCCTAAATTTTTTTTGTTTTGCATTAATAGAACTTAGAATATTACCATTAAATAATTGAAAATATTACAATATAAAACTATCTATCCAATGAGTCTGCAGTGTGTTACTAAGTCAACTGTATACCTTCTCACTATTTACTTTATAATTAATGCCAAGATAATAAAAAGCAAGCATTGGAAAAAAAATTGAGTCCGCTAATTCAAAATTACAAAGTAATAATTATATTTTATAATGGGAAGTTTAGCTGATCATTATTGAACTGCCCGCTGACAAAGCATGAAAATAATAACTGCTTTAAGTCATTCGCTCACCTTGCTGTGCTGAATCCATGGCTGGCTGTTTGCACTCCTCTGCTCTGTGTCCGGTGGCACCACAGTTATAACATGACACGTTCCCTGGAGCCCGTTTCTGGCTTCCATTTCCCAAAATGCCATGGGGATGGTAGAAGGCAAAGCCCTGCTGCTGGTCATGTGACACAGGGCTGTGGCGGTACAGGGGCGGTGGCACCATCATAGGGTAGGAGAAGGGTGAAGCTCCGGGGCCACCGGCACTCGACGAGGCTATCAGGGGGCTGAGGTGGAGCAGAGGGCCCAGGGTGAAGAGTGAGGGGCCAGCCGAGAACGGCTGCAGGTAGCCAGTCGCTGCGTATCCAGGTAACGCCCCGTAGGCACCGCAGTTCCCCCGACAACCGCAGGAGCTGCAGACACACATGGAGGGGGTGTGACCTGAACTTTGATCCAATGAAGAGGCAGAGGAGGGGGAAGGGGAGGGGCTAGAGGTAGGCTGGGCTGGGTAGTAAGTGTTGCCTGGCACAGCAGCCACAGGAAGACTGCTTGTGGTTGCCATGGAAACAAAGCCACTGGCACTGCTGGAGCTGCCAGACTGTGAGGCAGACTTTGTGGAGGGACAGGAAGAGGAGAAAGAGGTAGGTGGGTAGGAGTAGAATCCAGATGGAGAGGGGGATGAAGAGGAGGAGAGGTGGAAGTGCAGAGGGGGGTGGGAGACGTGGTGGAGGCTGTTGGAGGTGGAGGTCAGAGCAGAGCTGGTCTCTACCATCAGACCCACAGCTCCTCCCGCCAGGCCACGGCAAACCAGCGAGTCCTGGAGTGTGGAGGAGCCGTCCATGTTGAGCCCAGGAAACAGGCTCTCCAGCCTCACCCCCATCCCCACACTGAGCCCAGCACTGAAGCCTGCACCAGCTACAGGCAGGCCCGAGCCCAGCGGCTTAGTCCTGTCCTCTGTGCACAGCGGAGGGGGCCGGGGCTTACGAGGGGAAGTCAGGATGCGTGCTGGGTTTGAGACCGGGGAGAGCAGGGTTTGGGGGTAACTGGCCTGTGGGTGGTAAGGAGACTGCGGCAGGCCGAGGGGGAGGTGGGAGGAGCAGGAGGGAGGATGAGGAGGAGCTGGGTCGGTTTGGACAGGTAGGACTTGGGCTGTGGGGCGACTGGAGCCTGTGGGGCAGCTGGAGTTCAGGATGAAGAGACAGGACCGGTCCTTCTCTGGACCCCCTCCTGCTGCGTCTGGACCTGACACACCTGGAACACAGATACACAGTGGTGTGTTAAAAGCTAATGCCTATGTGTGTATGTGCAAATCTGTTGGGACTAAATGACAGTCAGACAGTATAGGCATGTTAGACATCAATACAAATAATGAGTAAATCAAAAATATTCCTTTAAAGGTACACAGTATTACACAGATTACACTCACAGGGGATTCAGTATTTCCAGTAATATGACTTTTTTCTCACAGCCGTTACACCAGACATATCAACACAACTTTTAGATGCAGTAAAATCTCTATTTGTATAGCGACAAGTATTGCACCATAAAAAGATGCCACACTCTACAATATTTATAGCCTCAGCTAATTTGCAATGCTCATCCCGAGATCGCCCATAAAAAAATACATAAAACTTAATCAAGAGACAGTATAATAAATGACTGCTCAGGGCTGCCATTACATCTGTTTAACTACACCACTTTTAATCCCGAGATTCCTGGGAAATGGTACACTGATATTGGAGTGTCAGAAGTTCTTGGATTTCAATAAATAAAACGCAACACAAACAAATTAATTTTTGTATGTTACAGGCCTAACATGTCGTGGCTTTGAAATATCGTCCGAAGATCTTAGTCTAGTTTTAGGAGATGTCTTGTCTTTGGCCTCAGAGAGTCTGATTAACATAATGGGCTGGGAAATTAGAAATGGGCACCATTTTTGTTTTTTGTTTTTTTGTTTTACATTTTATGGCAGACAATGACTTCAAGATTGTTTGTCACTAGTATTACACCAATAACAAGATGGATGTGTATAGGGAGGGAGATTAAGATGATAACTGGATTGTACAATATTGATTTTTTTTTAACCCCTTGTCTTTACTGAGAATTATGTACTACCAGCAGTGGTTGAATTGAGGATGAGGGGGGATACCATCCCCTTTGTTAGAAAACTGACCAAAAACCATCCCCCTTGTTAATCTAGAATCTGTGCAGGCAGGGACGTATTTTGGGGGGGTTGGGGGGGCGACTTTAAATGCACCATGAAGGCTGCATACATATGCTGTTGTGTTGTGATCTGAATCAATCGCACAGACAAGACATGTGCTGCTGGGCAGTGCCGCTGTGTGTTAACTATGTTCAGCAAACCAGCCAGCAAGAAGCAAAAAACCTTGCACAGTGTCTACCAAACTAACCCTGTAAGTTGAGTAATGCTGTTGCATGTAGATAGTAATGTTAGCTAAAAGATGACTAATTAATAGATGCCAATATATCAAGTTAAGCTAGTTAACAAGAACACTAATGTTATTGTTACCTATGTTAATTCACTTGCTAGCTAGTCTCATGCTAGGAGTAAACCCACTCCTCCTTAATTTCTGCGCAGAACTTGTGCTCACTATGGCTTTGCACATATTTTTTTAATCTTTATTGCCACAATATAAAGAGCAGGGTCAGGGAGGAGACAGTGGACCAGAGGCCAGCAAGGATGATCATGCAGGGTCTTCACAGGTGAGGAGAGATTATAACTGGCTGAGAGAAAATATCTATAGCATAAAAGTGACTTTGAGGTTAATTTCCACAGCTATGTCACCACTACTATTCTTAATTCTATTTCTAAATGTTGCTTTGCACATTTATTATCTATATTATTGCAATGGATAGAAGAGGGACAGGGAGAAACCAGGCAGGTATCAGGACAGGGACCTGACAGCAGCACCAATTATCAGCCCAAGGCTTCACAGGTAAGGAGAAATTATAACTGGCTAAGGAAATGTCTATAGGATAAGAATGACTCCAAGATTAATTTTCACAGCTATTTCAGAACTACTCTTATTTATACTCTAAAATGTTTTTGTCTGTATTGCAATAGCAATACTACTGCATTATTTTAAGGGCAGCAGGTATAGGTCATGATATTTTTTGTTATCTTGATTAATTTTGCACATCTGTGCTGTCACATTTGATGATGTGTGCACACAAAAAAATCAAAGCTACATTGCATCACCCTTGTTAAAAATTTACAATTCAACCACTGACTACCAGGGATAGAAAGGGTTTTTGTAAATGTTTAGAGGTGTGCTGTTTTTTTCCAAAATTATAATAATTTTAGTTTTATAAGTAACTTAATCCCCATTACTAACATTTTATCACTACTAAAAATACCACTGAATTTATAGTATTATACCAGGAAAACTGAATATCTGAATTTTAATTCGAAAAACAAACAAACAAAAAGATCTTCAGAATTCAAAAAAAGTTTTCATGGATGATATACCTGACAGTGCACAGGTCTGATCGGCTGATTATCCTCGGCAGCCTGGAGGTTCAAGTTTGTATCTTCCATCTTGAATTTTGCTGATTGCATTAGATGAATGCAGTTTTTTCAGCAGTTTGATTCTTCTATTTGACCTGAACTTGTAGATCTGAAAATTGCTAGGGAATGTGGAATTTGAACAGATTTTTAGCGGACAAGATTAGGCTACAAACTTTTATGTTGAAATTTTACAGCCTTTCTTTGTTTCCATAATAATACAGTGGAAATATTGTGTAAATCCAACAAGTGCTGCAGCCTTCTGGTCAACCAGCCCATATTAATGTACATTTATTATCTTAAAATAATAGAATTTATTGCTATTTTGTACCTAAATGGGAATAAATTAATAAAGAATTGAGCATTAAGTCAAATAATCACTGAGTTGCCACTAACACCACTTCAAAGCTGCTACATTCAAGACTTTGATCTGGCTTTGGTCCTTTTCTCAGGATTATTACTCTGGGATAATTCAGCAGTCTTGTAAGAAAACTTACGCCTGTGAATGTCCCTGGTCCTGTCGAAGGTGGAGTCACAGCAGAGTGGTATCCGAGGGGAGCAGGAAGAGCTGGAGTAGCCTGAGGACGAGCTGCTGTCTGTCGAGATGGGGTGATGATGTGGCACAGCGTCCACCTCCACTCGCAGCTCTCCTAAAATACATTTCAACACACTGCAACTTTAGGCTCTTTAAACCTTTTTTAATCCAGGAAACTGAGCACTGAGGCTGTTTCACAATCATACAAATTCATACAAATGAATCAACTCATTTTGGCCCTCTGGCAACAAACATTTGACCTGGTCTCACATCTAAACATTGTAGGTGACTGAGCAGAGACAGGCTGAGACAAACCAGCTGTGTTACCTGCAGTGGAGGTGGGATGTGTTGAGGGTCCCATGTGACTGGAAGGTGTCACCCTGGCGATGCCGCTGCAGGGCCGTTTCTCCATCTTCATCTCCCTGCTGGGGACACACACAGACAGACAGGTGTGACGCATGTTGTGGTGCATCCTGTTTTGTAAACATCAAGTTTATTTTTAGAAGCATATTTTTAGCATAAATATAAAAGGGCAATGATACGTAAAGTTCATGTGATGGAGCTTTTCTTTTAGACAGACAGACATAAAATAATTTAGATACCATTAAATATAAAATTTCAAATTTTAATTTATGGCCCAAGCTTCTCTGAAAAACTGTTTTGTATGACTAAACTTTCTCAGTTTGGGCCCAGGAGTTTAACAGCAGCCTGTGTCCACCTCTCACCACCAGAGGGAGACATTATCCACCCAACATGCTCTTCTGTGTCCCAACTGCTGCTCTACATCTGCAAACCTGTCGCCTGGAAAACCACTGCAGGAACTTTCCATTTCCCGTGTCTTGTTTAAGCATGCACACACACACACATACACACGTGTTACCACCTGTCTAATGGAAACCTGTTGACACTGGGGATGGAAACACGATTGAGAGATAACAGGAGCAGGTTCACGTGTGAAGAACCCAGGTGTGTGTGTGTGTGTGTGTGTGTGTGTGTGTGTGTGTGTGGATGGAAGTGTTTGAGGAAGTAAGAGGGTCAGGGCATGAGGACGCATTCATATTCAAGTCCATGTTTTTGTGTTCTTGCATGTGTCTCTGTTGCTTATCTGCTCACAGGTATATCTTATCTCTGTGGCCCACTTATAGCTGGTTAACCATTGATGCTGTATGGACCGTTACTGATGCATATTTACTGTTGAAATCAGCAGCCAATCAGTCTGTCTGTTAATCTTTAATAGGACAAAGCATCTGCTAACTTCTCCATGCGCTGCCACACAGATCTGCACTGGGTTTAATGCCAACAAGCCTCATGTTGAAGTCACATCGCAGGGCCTGAGGACAGCAGCAGCATCACTTGCCAACCTGTCAGTGCTGCATCTACACTGCATTCATCACTTCCACTATATGAGAATGTACCGATTATGCACGAGGACAAACAAATTCAAGCTGTAATGTATATGCTAGTTAAGATAAGTGGACAGATTTTTTCAGAGTAATTTCTAAGTGATTTTGTGTGCCCTCAGTGCAAAATCTGCTCTCCTGATTTTCTCCAGATGTTCTGGCAGATTCGGAGCACATGACAACGTGAGAGGATGCGTGCTAAGCCACTATTGGCTCCAACAAACACATACAGTAGATGTTACTCAGAGAGCAGGGTCTAACAGGATGGCACTTCAATTCCATGGAGTTTAGATACAAGGGATACCACCTGCCAAAACTAAGACTGTGCAACTTTAAATTGAAAACATAAGGACTCTTGTAATATGCGTATGAATCTGTCCTCACCTCGTAAATATTTAGGTCACACTCATTACACATAAACAGGTTTACAAAAAACACATTGTTTCCCTGTTGATTTGATTTTGTTCTACTAACAGTGGCTTTCAGAATGTTGGGATTTATCTACGATGATCAGCTGTTGTTAACATTTCAATCATACCATGGCCAACTCCACAGCTCTGATGTAGCAGCCTCACCACCACTTTAACTGGAATGCTGCTTGTTCCCATTGTCCTCAGCATTTTGATGGCGTGAAGGGAATATTCAACGTTATCGAAAACATGCTAATTTGCATGATTGCTGAGAGTTAGATTACAAGATATCACTCTTTTGTCTGTGTTAAGCTACAATGACTGAATATAAAGATGGACGACTGTATAGAAATGAAGCCAAAATATCTTCGATACAGCTGCTGCCATCTTGCACTATTGGAGCCAGTCTGCATAGTAGCGACCGGAAAGTGAAGCCACGGTATTGAATTCCCACCCATATACGTGTTCGACTCAATCGCGAGCAGCGCTATTGATGACAAGCACACCGACTGACACACACAGCGCTCAGTCATGACGCCAAAGCTCCATTTTATAGCATCAAGTAACTAATTAAAACTAAACTTTGTCCAATCCCCTAATACGAAGGGGGCGGACTTTATGACCACTGCAGCCAGCCACTAGGGAGGAGAGGGCGGGAATCGAGATGTTTTGACTTTACTTTTGGGGAGCTGTCGAGCTCAGTGCTGCCAATGTCTTAAAGGGCCAGTGTGTAAAATGGGTTGAAAACAGTGACATCAGTGGTCAAATTCTAGATTGCAGGGCTCACTCGCTCACCCCTCCCGTCGGGTAAATGACGGTGGCCTCGTAGGGACAAAAAGCCTTGCACACGACTTTTTCAGGAGTAGGTCTATCTAGCGACGAGGTGAATGTTTATTTAGAAATCTAA
>NC_065525.1:12889017-12925974 GCF_006386435.1 Epinephelus moara
AGGCTACGAAAACCAAACGAATTTTATTTTATAGCGATCATACACTTGTATAAACATATTAATGGGTAGAATATTTAGATTCAGATTCAGATTGACAATAAACCATGCCAAATATTACACACTGGCCCTTTAAAAGCAACAAGTGACAAATTTGGCAACTTATTCAGACAATTAGGGAAAAACAGAGATATATATCTTTACATATATTTATGTTGTAATTCATTCCCATGCATGCTGCTAAAAGTAAACCCAGTCCGCGGCTCCTTTACCTACAACACCAAGTCTCTCTCTGGCAGTCACTAAGTGTGGGGCAGGCAGGAGGAGAGGAGACACCATGCGTCCCCATGTGGGATGTTCAGCTGTAGTGAGTTTCTATGGTTACGTTGACGCCCTCGCTTCTTGGATTAGAAGCACCAGCAAGCTCTCATTGTATTTAAATGTTTTGTTGGGATTTTTTTTGTTGAATCTAATTCAACAAAGTTGTAAAATGCTTTCATTATCCCAATACATATGAATGTGTGATGATGTCACCAATATGCAAATAAGCACGTAACATCATCTGGCAACTTCTAGCGACTTTTGGAGCTAGTGCTGGCTACCTTCATAGGAAAGAAGTTGGCAACACTTGTCATGCTGTCCATGTTTATATAAAGTTTGTGGTTATGATTAAAGCTGGAGCCAAAAGGCGATTAGCTTGGCAACTGGAAGCAGGAGAAAACAGCAAGTCTAGCTCTGTCCAAAGTTCAAAATTACACCTACCAGCATCTCAAAAGCTTTTTTAAGTATGTACACTTTTAGAAATGTAGCCAAGACAAGACATCACAGCATGTTACTCACCCTGACACAACAAATTAGGATAAGATAAGATAAGATAAGATAAGATAAGATTAACTTTATTGTCCCACATGTGGGACATTTGTCTTGGGCTGTAAGAGGTGACCGTCACTGCTCACATGAAGACTTGACAAAAACACATAGCTTACATATTCTCATTTAAAGCTACATATATATTTGTATATGGACTAAACCAGATCCCAATATTTATGCTAAGCTAAGCTAATTGCCTCCTGGCTGAAGCCTTATACTAAGTGCACAGGCATGACAGCGGTATCTATCCTCTTATCTAACTCTGAGCAAGAAAGCAAATATTTCCCAAGATGTCAAAATATTCCTTTAAATTAGCTACATTATTTGACAATACAGTTATTAAAAAAGTACTATGAAATCAGCCTCTGCATAGTGTGCATTGTTTTTCAATAAAATGATTCACTGTGGATACTTCACCCCCCAAATGATTATTTGTGTATGTATCACTTACCATTCTTATGCTGAATTCGTTTTTCTTGCATGCTTCCAAAGTGAACAAAGAATTCAAAAACTGAGAAAATTCTTGATGAATTGGAGTTAACGGGAGGCCAGCAAAACTTTAACAACAACAACAACAACAACAACTTTCTAGCCAATAAATGAGCTAGGAGGTGGGATTTCAATGATATTCACATGCAGATTTCAAATGCATGTTCTTGACCAGGTGCGCTACTTGTCTGCGCATGTGTTTTAAATAGTAACGAAACAAAAATGTATGTGTTTGGGAAGTACTGAGCGTACGACTGAGACTTGTGTTATACTGCACAAGTTGTGTGAGAGTTTGTAGACGAATGTTTTAATATAGCTTTGCTGTTGTTAAACATGGCCCCCATTTACTTCAATTCATTCAAATTTTTCTCTGTTTTGGGATTCTTCATTCACTGTTGAGGCATGCAAAAGAATCAATTTCTTCACAGATTTAACAAAACACAGAGTGAGTAATTTATATAAATATGAACATTTTTGGCATAAAGTATTCCTTTAATGCCGCTCAACTATAAGTCAAAGAAACAGTTTTATGTTTTGATATATCAGCATGATTAGTGATGTGTGCAGCATATTGTACTGACTTTTGTAGCTCGAGTTGAGTCTTTTGAAGTTCCAGTTGAGTCTTGAGTTTCTTCTTTGCTCCTTGGGTCAGGTCGTACTTGTTCAGGTCCTCCTCTGTCAGCGCTAAAAACTGCAGGTCACACAGGACAAAAAAACATGTTTAAGAAAATCAGACATCCTGGTTTTTTTTGAGTGTAAAAAGCTACTACATTACATGAACAACTATGACTACAGCTTGAACTGCTGATTTCAGTAAGTGATTGAGCGTACTTGTTTCCTCTAAGATATCTTGAGTAATTAAAGGACAGAATCTAAAGCTGAATCACCTCCTCCATGGTGAGCTGTTTGAAGACAGGGTAATACTTATGGAGCCGAAGCCTGCGCAGCCAGTCCAGGATGCCGTTCTGCTCTGGAGTGTTGAGCTGGGACTGGGACTGTGCCTGTGTATGGGACTGGGAACGAGACAGGGAATGGGACTGGGGGTATGAAAGGGACTGGGAATGTGAGTGGGATGTTGGCTGGGAATGGGACAGGTGCAGGGACTGAGGTTGTGTGCTGGACTGACTGCTGCTTTGTGGATGAAGGTGGTGCTGGGAGTGCTGCTGAGAGTATGAGTGCGACTGACTGTGCTGGGGATGCGGCTGAGAGGAGGGGTCACCTCCGCCAGCCAAGGAGCACTGGGCAGGGAGGGCTGGCACGGGGGGAGGGAGGGACGACATCTGGGGGGAGTGCTGGGGAGGAGGAATGGAGGGAGGAAGAGGAGGAGGAAGGGAGGAGAGGTGTGGAGAGGGGCGAGTCATGACAGAGCTGTGGGTGCTGACGACGGGCTGGACGCTGGCCACTCTGTACACCGCCCTGTGGGGGGAAGGACAGTCAGGGGGGGCACAAATAAAGATGAATAATAGAAAAACAAAGAGAGAGAAAATTCTCACCTGTTGGCTCCTCTGTACTGAACCATACAACCAAGATCTGAGGGACAGAGTCAAAGCAAAAAGACCACCATCATCTTCACTATCATCATCAACCCCAAAATTTTTTTCTAAGGATTATAAAAAAAATTATTGCAGTATTTGAAAGTATGCAGATTGATAACATCTTGAGTCAGACTATCCCTCAGTATATCCCATAACTCAACATGATTATTGTGACTGTACTGACTGCATCAATTTTCTGTTTACGTTGTGTTTCCACCACAGTTGTACTGTAGGTTTACAGTTTTTAAAATCGTTGGCATGCATTTCTCAATACTGAGTTACTGCCCACACCGAAATTCAGTGCAGCACAATGATTCAGCTTCTGTTGGCATCAGAGGGCAATTTGAGCAAAGGCACCACCAGTCGGTGTTTGCTATCCTCAGCTCAGGTTTTGGAGGTTCCCAGTTAGCCATATCCTCTTGTGCAGCTGCAGCCTTGGCTACTCTCTGCTGCATTTCTTCAGCAGTATACTCTGGCTCAAATAAATACGACTTACTATGCCAGTCAGCCAAACCAATGTAAAATGCATCCTCGTCCATAAATTCCTCTGCAAACATATTTTGGGATGCCATTTTCGCTGTTGGGTATGTAGCTAGTTCATAATACAAGCAAAGAGAACAAGTTCTATTGTTTAGCGACATTTAAAGACTGCCCCTTGGCTACCAGGAGGCGGAGACTACAAATCCAAATTGTAACAGCCTGTATTTCTCCCTCGCCTCAAACAATGTCACTGTCACGTCAAATGACAGCGCTGGATGCAGGAAGAGCAACCAATTTTGCAGCTGCGAACCTAGCTTCATCAGTCAATATAGCATGCACTGAGGAATTTATTGGTTCAATTATTGACTACATTACCATCAGCACTGATTGGATATCCACACAAAAGGTGACAAATTTTCACTTTAAGAATCTAATATGCTGATGTCCATGATTCGGGATGTCAAAATATTTGTTTCAACTTACAACAAAGGTACTACTAGAAACTTAACTAATGACTCCTGGAACTGCAAATTTTTGAGATAATTAAGATAATAACTTGTGTTAACTTTAAGTTAAAATGCAAAGACACTTCAGGTGCTTATGGAAACACTTACTCCGAGTGCGGGAGCACTCTGGCACAAATTAGACAGTTTGTGAATTCGGAGGGCTGTTGTTTTGTACGGTTCGGTCATTCAGAACACCATACTCTGGGAGCAGCAGAGCGTACTCTGGATGATCTATCTGGGAAGACGGAGCAGCAGAGCGCCAAGTGGAGTGACTATGTGAATAACTAAACCGTTTGTTAGTTCATGTAGAAATAGAACACTCTGTTTCTTAGAATAACAACACACTACCCTTAGTATAGAGTGTCAAATTGAATTTATGAATGCATCCTTGGAGGACTGTCCGAAAAGTTTTCCAACTGCAACATGTCATGATCTTAAATGTAAGATGGTTCTACGTGAAAAATGAGTGAGTCCTCATTTCAACCATCAAAATATGTTGGGGCATTTATGCCATAAAATGAGGGAAAACGGATGTTTTATCAGTATATTATTATCATTATATGATTAAGAGCTTGCAAACTTTGTTATTCTGTTCTGTTCTGAAAGCACTGTCTGCTGTGTGTGTAATGATATAAACCCATTACCCATGTGTTCAGTGCAATAAATGTGATAACACTGCCTCATATCCAGCTTATGAAGAATGGACTGTGATATATTGTGGTGGAGGCCAGAGCTCTGTGTGTTTGTGGAGGCAAATTACAGCTCAGACACATTCATATTAACCTTGCTTCCCCGGGGTCTCCTGTGAGTCTGATTCACACTCACACACCCACGCACTCACACACACACACACACACACACACACACACACACACACACACCCACACACACAACAGTAGGAACACATGCAAAAGTACAAGCACACACTGAGATACACTGCACTAACGGCTATAAATACTCTCCGAGATGAAGTCACACTCATAGAATCAAACACACACGCATACACACATACACCAACATGAGGTCACCACACTCTAGGCTTCCCAACACAAACATGCCACACTGAATTCCCACACCAGACTAAAATAGACCCTGTCCGCTCCCTCCAACACCTCCAAAACACAAACTGCCTGCAGCCTCACCTCTCTCACCTCTTCACCACCACCAACCAAGACCTACACCCACACAGCCCTGTCCTTTCCATTACCTCTTTCTTCACTCTCCTCTCTCTCTTCTCCAACACTAAAACCCAGACATGAGGACTTCTATCTTGCCAGTCTTGCCCTGTCCTTCTTGGCACCATCTTTCCCTGCATCTAAGAATAGGGATCTCGGTTTTATATCCCTGCTGCCCTCTTTAGAGACTTACTGGTTTTATAGACTCACACACTCACAGCCACAAAACCATGACATCTGCAGTTTAAACCTGTCCTTTTTCTCTACGTTAAAAAAAGACACAAAAATTACATAAAATGAAATAAAAAAATTGAGAAAAAATAAATTATTGACAATAAAGCAAAAGACTTACTAGAGCTGGAGGTGAACGGGCAGGTCGGGGCTACAGGAGCCGTGGGAATAGGTGAGGGTAATGGAGGGAGGGGGGAGGGGAGGGAGGCAGGACAGTTTGGTGAGAGAGGCCTGGTGGAGGTGAAGAACAACTGGACGCTGTGGTGCTGAAGGACATGGCAGGGCAGCGCTGTCAGACACCTGGGTGCAGGCATGGCAGGACAGCAGGGGGACAGACAGGGGGACAGACAAGGAGTCAGACAGACACAAGGAGGAGGCCAAAGAAAGCCAACTGGATTTTAAAACTACAAGAAAAGAAGCGTCATCACATTTAGCTGCATCATAGAGGGGCATTTAAGAATAAGCTTTGTGCATATTAATGCATATTAACATATCAACACTCAGGTAAGAGAATGAGATACATCAACAGTTCCCACTGTTTGTGTTGTAAATGCGGATTAATTCAATTTCTAAGCAGACTATGTAAAAAATAATTCAGCAAAGGTAAGTTATTGTGACAGTCTGTCTCTAAATTAACTTAGCAAGCAAGCAAAGCGATGTTCACAGGCAATTGCTACTAGCCAATGAAATTGTGGAATTTTATGGATGCTTTATGGATGTTTGAAATTTGCAAATATGATGCCTTTACAACAAGTGCACAGGAGGATTTAGGATACCCTGAGGAGTTTTTGATCACTAGGGGCACTATGGAGCAATATTTTTACAGAGCAATCCCTGCTGTTTTTATCTTATGCCTGTACACAAGGATGCAAATGTCAACATTTAAGTGCAATACACATTCCTGCCAAGTTTCTCATGTGAAATTTCACTGACTGACATGTGGAGGCAGTAACGCACCAAGAAACTTTGAGATGTACCAACAAAATACAGTGAAGAAGAAGACTTTTTTGCAAGAATAGAGATGCAAAGGCCTAGTCCACACAGACAGGGGTATTTTTGTAAATGGGGTTTTTCCTCCTTCATTGTCAAAAAAGACTATTATACTATTATACACTATTATATATATAAAAAAATCCCCATTCAAATGAAAACACAAAAACAAAATTGAAGTGCTGCCAAGGGCATGCCAAACCAACGATATAACGGTAACCCTCTAGCCGTACCTTGAAAAAGAAGCCAAAAACTCAGTTTTCCCTGTCTGCATGTTAACATGAAAAACAGAGTTTCTGAAAATCTTTATGCCTGATGAAGTTTTACAAAAGGTTCATTTTTAGTGCCCCATAACACAGATGGCGTATGAAGGCCAAAATGCATTAAAAAAAGCTATGTTTATAAAAAATACCCATGAGCATGTGGACAAGGCAAAAGAGTGCAGGGTTTTAATTATTCAAAATATCTGCTTTGCAAATGTCTATTATAAACAGTTAAAAAAAATGTGTCTGGAGAAAAAACAATCTGTAACATTTCTCCCAAGCTACTGTATATTTGATTCCTGGTATGTTACCAGACTCTCTGAAATAAACATTGATTCCTGAAAGAGCTCAATCAAATTCCTGTCCTAGAAGACAAATATAAACAGGAAGTGTTATGGGACTAACCTGGGGTCCAGCTCTATGGACTGAGGGAGGAGTTTCTCCACACCGTCATCAGGAAATGCTTGTGACAGCTTAGAGAACAAAAAGTTTCAACTATTAAGACACAAATGCATAGGTTACTAAACCAATACATTTCTATGCAGATGATACCGAGCTATTCCTCGCTATGAAAGATGACCATTCAAACAGCTTAATACAAATGTCAGAGGAGGAGAGAGTGATTCATTCATTTAGAATTTTATAGGCCCTTTACATTTGTTAAAGGTCAGTCTGTAGAGTAGAGTACTGTTGTCTGAACCTGAGCATGATATTATTATTATCATTATCATTATTATTATTATTATTATTATTATTATTATCAATCAGGAAAAGTGTGTTTCAGTGGTGGTCCTGACCTGGGTCAGCAGCTCTGTCACCTCTGGCTGAGTTCTGATGACGGACGACACAAAACCATCGGACCAGCTGGCCTGCAGGAGGGAGTGAAGAAGAAGGATGAGGAGATGGCGTGGAAGAAGTAGAAATCCAGGTGGAAGAAAAGAGTAAAAACATGAAGAATTGAATATGGAACATGTGGAAAAGTGAGCAGGTGTCTGTTTACACTGGACCCACCTCGAACACATATTCACTGGTGTCTTCAGACTTAGGTGTCACTCCTCTCAGCACCACCCTCTCAATCACCACTGCAAGAAGCACAGATTGTTTCACACATGATCAACAACACTTGACATGTTTTGGACAGTCACTTTAACACATCAGTAATCTACAGCTTATTAGTATTAAATGCCAGGAGGAAATTAAACTTGGCCTCCTCTCAGAAGTAAGAAATCATGTAAGGACAAAAGCATCAGGCTACAAGTGAAGAAGTTTAAACATGTCATCAGGTGTAACAACATAGACTGTGAATGTTTAAGCATAGCACAAAATGACTGTAGCGTACAGTATGCGCATAAAGTTGGTGGGATTGTTGACTCCATGTCTTTTCCAGATGCTGAGATTAAATTCCTGAATTATGTAAGAAGAATAATTCTTCCTCCCCAACAACATGCATTTTAACTGATCAAAGATACACGACGCTGGCTGCTACATGGCCAGCATCCCGTTGTACCGGGGTCAATAGAAAACATGTCTGGGATGAGTAGAGATCTTCCCCAGGATGAAAGGACGCAGTAAACTCACTATCGACGTGTCAGGAGATGGAACCTATTGTTTTCCTAATAAAGCTACGCTGTGAACAACTAATCCATATTGACATTGTTAGAAGGAGAGCTAGATAATGTTAGCTCTAAGCAGGTGGTGGCTGTAACTAACAGCTAATGGAGGTTGCACTGAGTTAGATTTTGATGCATTCAAGCTCTATTCAGTATAAATGAGTATTGAGCGAAGGTAAATTACAGTGTTCTCGTGATGTGCTAATCCAGTTCTACTCCTGTTGTACCTCTAGCTTCATCTGTACCTACCAGTGAGCCAAATGAACTAATCTGTGTGATTTAAGTGTGAGAGCTCCTTGTTTTTCGATTCATCCGAGATGATTTGTCAGGTACCCTCAGTACTGTGAACCATTTAATACTTTTAACGCTTAATGACTTGATGATCTCTGACTCCGTATGGTCACAGCCCAGCAGCTACCTGACTGAACATTTTGTCCATCAGATGAAGTTAAAATCTTGGCAATACTTGAGCCATGTATATGCACTCCAACTTTCCATCTGGACAGAGAGTTTGTACTGCCAAAGCCCTACCCACAGCTGCTGCTGCAACTCATTCAGGATGGTGCTCCCCACCTGGGATCCAACCTCCCCAAATTCTGCTATCTGTCTGATCCAACCTGTGCTCTGTCCTCCGGCTGCCTGTAGATATTTGTATCAAATTTATAACACTGGGGCCTGGCCAAGAATATCAAGGCAGTTACATCTCAAGACCTCTGAGTAATCAACCAGCCCTCAATTCTGGCAACAATCCTCCTGACAGGCCAAACTGTCTCCTCCGCCCTCACTCCCAATCGTCCAGAACACATAATATTTGTATCAGAAGTTGCTGTACAACGACTTTATACTGCAATCTTTTTTAGTTTTAACTCTGTCTCCTCTTGTCAAAATGCATATTGTCCCCTTTTTTGTACATAGGACTTGTTTAAATAAATATATAGAAATATATCAGTCGCACATGAGTTAAGACTGTATGCATTCACATGTGTTCAACCATCTTGGATTGTTTGTCTACTTCTCTGTCTGGATGCATGCCTCAGGTACAGAGGCAGGTTAGGGCTGCTCCACTGCCATTAGATCCATGTCATTAGATAGAGGGTGAAAGTGAGTTGAAGTGGTGGGAAAGCTAAACAGAAGGGTGTGTGTGTGTGCTTGTGTGCAGAAGACCTCCAGGTATAGGTTCAGACATATTAGACTCCCTATCTGAAACCATGAGGCGTGCAGCAACAAGCAGCGAGGGAGGAGACGACATGAGTGAAGGAGGAGACAAATAAAGAAGGGGATAAGGTAGGAAAGAGCGAGGAGTCCCACACAAACACACACACACAAACACACACACACACATCCCTCACCACTTTGCTGTGTGCCTGTCGGGCAGCAGCTGTGGAAGGCTCTAAATGCCGCCTGCCATTCACACTAATCTGGGCTGCCAGACACACACTCACTCACACACACTCTTTCTGAAGTCCAGGAGTGTGTGCATGACAGGATCAAAAGAAGAGTTTCAATTATCTCCGAAAGAGATAATACTGTGTACTGATAAATATGCATCATGTTGGCTCTGTGTCTTTATTACTTTACAACTGCACTTTATGTGTGTGTGTGTGTGTGTGTGTGTGTGCCAGAGAAAAACCCATAGTAAAACCAACACATGAGGTGTGGCTCATTCTGCCGCGCCTGAGGTAGCAAAAACTGTAAACACACACAGGGAAAATAGTAGGGCAAGGCATATAAACTGAATTGTGTGTGCCTGACAGAGTGTATATGCCTCTCTGCATTTGTGCTTTATGTGCTTGTACATGCTGAATACAACTGTGTGTGTATGTGTGTGTGTGTGTGTGTGTGTTTATGTTGGTGACAGCTATGTGGTCTGACCATGAGGTAGTGAGATAGTTGAGCATTGTGTTTCAGACAGAGGCCGGGGGCCAAGACAGTAACTGACTGGCGTGGAGAGGCTCACCCTGACTAAAACCACATACTGTACACCCTGAGACACCAGCTGGTCACTGAGTGACTGATGTCACCTGAATGATAATGGAAGATATCCTTGGTGATCAAATGGTCTTATGACAACCAATAATTCAGCGTGCCTGTGATTACGACTTACAATAGAGAACAAGACACTGTTGTCATCTTTGTTATCATGTGTGTTCAGTATATGCTATGTTGAGATTTTTACCCTTTTGCCTAAGCGACAATCTCCGGGCCAATGACCCGACGCTGAAGTTCTACAAAATGCAGTTACTCAAATGGCCACTGTTTTTATGGGACATTCACATCTTTGTCAATCTTAAAGACCCTTTTTTAGAGCAGACATCTTGTCATAGCAGAAAACCACAGGTAACAATGGCTCACTTCTATCAGGAGTCTCAGTAAGCCATGACTGGGACGTGCTTACTTAAATGGAATGCTGTGGTTTTCCATGTTATCAATTATAGACCATTTTACTAGATTTGCATTGCTTGGCAGCTTGGGTCCATGTTTACTTCCGGTCAGCTGATGTTCTCACATACACTGCAAAAAAATCCAACAAAGGGACCCATTTGGAATGGTTATGTCATCAAATTTTAATGGTCTATGCCTGTGTCTTTCTGTTATGGCAAGCCATAATCAGGTAGACTATAAAAGCAGGAAAGTACACAGCGTCAGTGACAGCATTCAGGTTTTGCATTGGAGCCAGTTTGGTGCCAGTTCTATTGAAGTTAATAGGGTGGGCACAGCAAATCACACTATTGTTACAACTTTGACTGACAAATCCTTCCACCAGATTAAAATACACACATTATGTGATGTTAACTGGTGGTTTTTTAATCTTAATGTGCGCGTTTGTTTTCCTTGTTATTGGTCTTCAAACAGATCATGGCTCTGTCCGTCATTACGTGAGAAAAATGACATTGGGATGGGATGGGATTTTAACTTGTTATTACCTGGCAGAATCATCGGTAATTTGTTATACTGTTAACTAGCTAACATTTGATATATTAGTTGACATATATTACCTCAGATAGCTTTTATATTTTAAGTTCATTTTCCCCAACAAAGTCGAGAGATGGAGACCATGTAGCTTAATTTTTCAGACAGTGATAAGCTATTAAAATACTATCCAGCAATTTTGAAGAAAACTAAGACTACCAACAGCCATACCCCTTAGGACCTTAACCACTGTGATTTCACGTTATATTGTCAAAATTTAAAAAATTAAAAGCTCAAATCACTGGGAAGTAGGGATGCACTGAATATTCGGTAACCGAATATATTCGGCCGAATATTGCAAAAAAACCACACATTCGGTATTCGGTGAAATAAGTGAAAAGCAAGGCCGAATAATAGCAGTGTGTTTTGATAACGCAATCAAACATTTTACTCCGATGGACGGAGTAAAATGTCGGCAGTGTGGCGATATTTTACTCCGTCCATCACTGCACTCGCATTTGCGACTAAAAACAGTTTTGTGCAAGCAAAATACATCATTCAGCACGCTGTGCAAGTACAGATTTCAACCAGCAGCAGAAACGAAAGGCGAATCCTGCCGGTTGTGGGTTGAACGGGGGTCACAGACACAGACAGGAATGTATTCCTGTCAAATACGGCGGCCATAGTACTCCGCGCCGCAAGATAAGGCTTACCGGTGACAGTGAAGTCCAACTCCAATAATATTCTCTTCTTGGTGTCATGACTGCCCAAAAGTACCTGGACAGCCGAGCCATGGCGGCACACAGGTATGTGGCGTGTCAGAGGAGAAACGAGCCGTTCACATTTCTCTCTTTGTGGCAGGTAACGGTCCACAAACCTCACCGCACTTTAGGGACTGTTCTTTACTGGTCAGGGGAGGAGGGTGGCTAGTTGATTCTTATTTTATTTATTTATTTTATTTTGATCCCCCCTATGTTAATCACTTATTGATGCTGTTTTTGAAGTATGAATAAGTCAATACGTAATTTATTCCATTGAAATATCATTGATGTATTATAGAAAAGTGATTTATCTTTTTATAAATGACAAAAGGCACATCTGCCTAATTTTTGCTGTGGTATTGTGATACTACTCAGAACCATGATATTTTCACTGGTATCGTACCGTGGGTCCCAATTTTGGTACCGTGACAACACTAATCTGGAGGGGGTTCATCTGCAAAAACTAATGAAAAACTAAACAACGGTATTCGGTATTCGGCCAAGCATTTAATTTTATTCGGCTTCGGCCACAAATTTTCCTTTCGGTGCATACCTGCTGGGAAGTTACATTAGCATAAATTACAGTGTAACGTTATAGTAGCACTGCTGCTTACTTGAGCAATCTAATGAAGCAACAATAATTTGAAGACAACAATATGGACAAATCAACTACACTGCCAATAACATGTAAGAGTGCTTAGGGGGGGAACACTCAGAAGTGCTGTAACATAGCCATAACGTCAGCTATAAAGTTTCGATAATGTTTACTTTTGTTGCCAGGAGGTGGCGCTAATTGCCAAGTTGTGTATACCTGTTGGACCAAATGTTGGACGTAACTGGAAGTAACTGGTAAGTTACTGCTAGCCTACTTGTTACTTTCTGATCTGGTCTTAATTGCAGTCTGGTCAGCGATAACAGGTCGGACCTGCCCCATTTGGTCATGTATCATGATGTAGCTATCTTTGAGCCAACGGGGGCTACAATTGCATTATATAATTGCATTATGCAGAGAAGTCACCTATCGCCAGGCACTGTAATTCAGCTGGCCATGGAGTCTATAGTCTGAGGTTCATGGGAATAGAGGTAGTTGAGCTACTTCTGAGGGGAGGAGATAGAGATAGGAAACTCCTCCAATCAGAAGCTTTTTGGATTCATTATTAAGCATCCGAGGGGATTAAATGAGGAATTGGTACTATCATGTTTTTTCTAACTATAGATGGTGATATGGATGTGGTCCATTATTAATGTCTGGGGGGGTTCTGCGTGGGCTCTTCGGACAGCTACACATGTAGACCCATTACTTTTCACAGACAGTATATGGACCATATCTATTGGTCACACATCTGTTGACTGCAATAGTATTTACCTATATAGGTTTTATTGTTGTTGATTTTCTCATGTTGTTGGACATTTTTGACACTTTTGGTCATGACAAAAAGTTTCTGTCGATTTTTACAAAGTTTCTTATACATTCTGGTCTATTCTTTGATATTGTATTTTGTGCTTTAAAATTTTCTATTTTTCTATAATATTTATACTACTCGATGCATTACTGAGGTTTGCATTCATGAATGATCCATATTTGTATCTTTGTTAATGTTAATCTGAACCAGCTGGTTTCTGTTAAAAGGGACACACATGCCCACAAACCATGTAACGCTGTGGACAGCTATGAGCTGAAACGCTCCCGTTTGACTGCTGCTGTGCAATCCACTGTATTAACAGTATTATACGTATTAGTGAGTGCTGTCAGGGTTTTCTACTTTGCTGAGTTATATGCAGAGCCATGATCTGTTTGGAGACCACTAACAAAGAAAACAAAAGTGCACATTTAGATAAAAAACATCAGTTAACATCATGTAATGTGTGTTTTTTAATTTGGTGGAAGGACCTATGGTCAAAGGTGAAAGAGCAAAGTTCCTGCCCCATTACTGTAACTGTAATAGAACTGGCACCAAACTGGCTCCAATGCAAAATATTAACGCTGTCATTGACATCATGTGTTTTCCTTCTTTTATAGTTACCTTGACCAAAATGTCTGCTGGGGAAAGTTCGAGGAGGAGACATTTTTTATCCTATTTGGCAGCAATTTTACTGAACAATTTATGACAAATTTGCATTGTATGAAAAAAGACACAAGATGATTATGACTAAGATACAACTGTGTTCCATGAATCAATATCTTAATACTGACACTAAAACAGTGTAAAATGCTTCGCTCAAAGTTATGTACCCACAGAGAATTATTACCCAACTCTGCCTCTTTTAGCTCATTGTTTTGGTTTTATCACACATTTATTGTTCCATAGCTACTTATAATGATTAGACCTTGTTTCCAATAGCAACAAGAAGCTGTGTTTAGTAAACAAGCTCTGATAAACAATATAGCATAGACAAAGTTAGCGACTTCCATTTCGCAGATTAAGATTCAGACATTTTTCTAGTTGGTGGAGACCAAAATGTAACAACCCCGAGAGAGAATATTACACTTTACTTCCCCAATCAATAGTTAATAAACAATAACATAATAAAAAAGGGGAAAATATATGTTCAATTAATTTCATTTCATAAAAGTATGTACTACAGAGTTCATAACAACAGGTTGATTTATCAAACTGGGAGAAAACACTGAGACAGCTCCTGAAGTTTCATCACAATGATTGTTGAAGGTTGTGTAGAAGGTTTGGTGATAATTAAACTGAGGCATCACCCTGAACCTGAAAACATGTGTATCCTTAAGTGACATTCTAGACTGAAGCTCACACACACAAACACACACATACACACACACCTAAGCCTTAGGGCAGCATTCTTTACGCTTAGTTTTAGTGTTCAGATGTGCCAACATGCCACATCTTGTTCAACTGGGCTTAACTGGGTGTACACTGTCACACACACACTTGCCGACACGCACAGATGGAGGATGGGGGTTAGGCCACACACACATACAGTAAGACAGACAGAGAGACAATGAGGTCCTCCTCAGTGAAAAAGCAGAAAGTGACACAATGTTTCCATTACAGAGGCAGGGATAGACGCTGACATTTTTAAGCACTGGCTCCAAATTTGGTGGTCCATGTACATTTTTGATGGTCCAAATGTAAACTTTATATAAAAACAATAGCCTACAGAAAAGGCAATTTAATGTAACTTAACACAGCTTTCTTTAACTGGGACACTTTAATAAATGGAAAGACATTAACAGAATGAAAAATTCTTCATAAGCACATGATAAATTCACTCACAGTCTATCATTTCTTACTTTGTCATTATCATCTATAGTTGTTAGTGGTATTACAAAAACACCATTATAATGATGAGGAAATCGCTAACCCTATAAAAGAAAGGTCACGTGAAAAGACACAGGACTGATTTTAAAATAAACCAGATTATATCTGATTTAACTGATGCTTCTTACTGTTTTTCAGATTATGTAAAGCATTCTGTAATTAATCACAACTACATACACTTGTTGTTATCAAAGTGCAAGAACCACAGCAGTGTACTTCAGTAGTAGAGACATACATACATTTAAGGATCCCTTTTGTCTTAGAGGCATCCTGGGTAAAATCTATGCTCGCCCCAAACACATTTTCTATTGTCACCGGGATGACGGGACAACACTACTTTTGAGCACCGCCTAGCTGACGACAAGTACCTTTCGATGTTTTACCTGGATGTTGAACTATAAGGTGCAAATGATCTGAGATGTTTGTGGAACTGTAACGTTGCGTTCTGAAGGCTTAGTATACGTTTTTTTATTTTGGCCTTTATTTATACAGGTCATCTAAGTGAGGCACGCAGGCTCATTCTTAGGAGAGACTGATAACACTAAGTGGCTGCAGCGGGCCACCTACAGGTGGTACTCAGTGGTCACAGAGTAACTTTCTGGCATAAATCATTAAGCCATGGTTAAAGTCGAACCCTGTGAGGGCTACATGTGCTGTAAATAGCACAGGATCATCATAAGTGCTCTTCTGGGAGTGACAAAATAACTTAAAAATATGGTTGGAATATAAGAACAAGAGCTTCTGTAATAACCCCAGTAGCTCACCTTTTCCTGTTTTTCCCTGGAGGTTTTTGGTTGGTGCTGCTGCATCCTGGCCCTGCCCAGCAGGTAGAGGAGGCAGATGTGGAGGTGGTGGTGGAAGAGGTGGTGGAGGTGGTGGAGGAGGAGGAGGAGGAGGAGGAGGAGGAGGGAGATCTGGGTGAGGAGAGGTAAGCTCCTGGCTGACCGCTTGCTCTCGTCGTCCCATGGTGAGCCCTGAGCCCAGCCCTGAGACTGTGCCGGCCTCTCTGGTCTGGCTCTGGAGCACAGGGGTGAGAGATCATTCAGTAAAAGAGAGGTTAAAACCACAGAGCAGAGGTCAGGGATAACTACACACAGGACAGGACAGCATTAACTCATCAGCCTCAAGTACAGCTTGTTTGCACACTGGAGCATGTGTGGTACCAATATAACAGTGACCTCAAGGTGGTATGTCATTGCTCACAGACGGGTCAACTGCAAAAACGCATGTAGTGAATTCTGCGTCTGCTCCCATGCGATCAGAAGGAAACAGTCCCACATATTTTGCCCCTCCTGTCAACCTTCACAGTCCCACATGGGCACAAAACACACACAAGGCAACATTCAATAACCATCTATACGAATGTAACGCTGAAGCTGTGCTGTCACTACTTGAACAAACTCAAACACTAAGCAGCACTCTCTCCAGGGCTGGCACAGTGCTAAGACAAAGTGAGGAGAAAGATCTGGCAGCACGGGCAAACCAATATTTAACCAGGCTCGTCGACTCAGAGGGCGCTCTTATTTTTAGCAACGTCCTCGAGGAGCAGTTGTAGGGAGGAATATCCAAACACAAACCTGGAGCTGCCTTTTACAGCTGGACGAACTGCTGCTACAATTGAAATTGGGCTTGACGTGCTTTGCTCGGCAACACCTTGGAAACTGATCCCAGATCTCCCACCAAACTTTTCCAACCTGGTCCAGGAACTATTGTCATGCTTTAACAATTCAATTTTGAAAGATCTTCATTATCAAAACAGTCTTTCTGGGATATAATTTCAGTTTGTGTTGAACGTACTTTCCTATAACTTCCTATAACCTGAAATTAGTACTTTCCACAGGCACTTTCACAACTGTGGTTCAGTTCATTTGGAGCGAACCAGGAGGAAAAAGTGCCACATTATGTTTAGTTCTTACTTTTATGTTTTCACTGGCTTTTAACAACATGAACAAAGGCAACTAAACACAAAGTTATACAGCATGTTGTGAATAATGAACAATAGGTAGCTACAGCACAAAGACATGTGTCTTGACGCCTGTAGTGACAAACCCACAAATAACTGTCACCCAGAGATATTCTTGACTCTACAAAATGTTTTAGCTTCTCTCAGCTCATTGTTTGGTTTTACCTTTGTGAAAAAATGCCCATCAAAATTTCCGAGGGGCCAAGGTGACATTTTCAAATGTCTCATTTTGTCTGACTAACAACCCCAAACACAAAGAGATGAATGTTTACCATATAAGAATTATGAATATAATTAAGAAGACAATATGTTTTGTATTTACAGCTTGTTGCAAATGTGCTGCAAATTAGAGCAGATTTAGGAGGGAAAGAAATCTGTATAATTGAGATTTGTATCACCCATCTATTATCTATTGTTCATGAACTGAAGGTTAATGCATGTTTTACTTAAAAAGAAACATTAACATGGTAATCATATACCACAGGCTGTCAGTCTTAAAGACAAACAACATAGTTTATGAGCCACTAGAGTCCATAAAATTATGAAATATTACTCAACTCAAAGCCAGTACTGTAAACTATTAGTCACACTAATGCAAATGTATGAGTTGTGAACACAACAGGAAATTAAAAATAACCAGACTTAATGTGAGCCACATGTGTACAGTATCAGTTCATCACTTAAAGGTGCAGTCAGTGATTCTAATCTAATATAATTTTGTCTAATTCAGCAAATATCTCCTCACGGTCCGCCAGCTGTGTGTGAGCTGAAAAGAAAAAGCTGGTGTTTATTCACAGCCCTGGTTCTGTAAGTGCGAAACAAACAAAGCGGCTCAGACCAAGCCGCACAGGACTATTCCAGCCAGTCAGCAGCAGGGGGCGTTTGTGGTCGTGCACAGGACAGGGGGAAAAGCTATTGCTGAACTCCACAGCACACTGTCAACAATCTTCCTCCTGAATCAATGACTCCATCTTTAAGTGAGATTTTACATGAACAAGGGTATATATTATCATTTACTGTATCTTACAATGCAGTGCAAGGTATGCTCTATATAATGTATCAAATGTGGACTAAACCGTCCAGTGAACATTTTGGTTACTAAACTTCAGTGTTAACTTTATTAACAAAATCTATGATGTAAAATGTTTGACAATGACCTTTTTCCATGACCAAGATAAAATGTTGAAGTGCTAAAGATAAATCTGTTATGACAAAATTATGACAAAATGTATATTTTGTTTTCACTGATGAGATTAGATGGGACTAAAATGCTAGTGTTGCACGATTGGACCTTTAAAATGCATAATATTTTCCCCCATTTGAGCGTCTAGTCTGTGTGTCCAAACATAAGAAATGTCAGTGGTTGAATTGGTAAAGGAATGTGTGCAGATTTCCAGAATCCCAACTTTACAGCTAATGATGTCCCAAACTGACAAAGACTTCTGACAACAACATGATGGTTTAACGGAAAAAAGGTTTGGTCACAAAAAAAGAACAGATCTTGAGGCAAACTATTTATTATTTGTTAGAAAGGAAAACACAATGCACTGTAGTAACAGGAGGCAAAGAGACGCCCCGTGGCTACAAATTAGGAGAGAAGCAATCTCGGAACCCATCGGCTATTGTCTGACAACAAAAAAGCCTCTGGAAGCAAGGACAAAAATTTGGGCTGATGTGGTGTAGCCAGCAGATATCCTCACCAAGACTTCCTCTTCCGTGCACCACTCATTTAGCTTAATCTCTGTTAACAGATATCTGCACGTGAATGCAGATACATTCTTAAAAAGCTAATATTAAGCTAAACCGTTATCAGATGATAGCCATGGGTTCTGAGATTGCATTTCAGCCAGTGCATTCCACCTCTCCACACTGACTTTTTACCTGCCATTCAAACTTGGTCAACACTACTTGGACTACAAACTGACTACAAACGGAAACCAGAACAATTCAAATACCAAAATCTTGTCCTAATTGAATTTGTTTGAGGAGAAAAACATTTTGACTTGTAGTAATGACTATAAGTTGACTAAAATGTTGTGACTTTGTCGACTAAAACTGGAGTAAACATTTTTTAGCTGTCACTGACTAAAGTAGACTAAAACTATGAAGGATAAAAAGTACTAAAAAATCACTAAAACTAATAAACTTTTTTTGTCCACAGACTGAATTTAAGTAGCTGCTAAAATCTGCATTGTATTACTTACTGTGATACAATCAGTGCTACATTAAAAACCAGTTGGAAGATGATGTGTGTTTGCTTTTACCCCTTTCTAAGTAGCGGTTACTACTTGTCATACAGTTCAACAGAAAAACCCCTCCAAAAGCTGATTCATGACATTGCAAATAAAACGACTGCATTCGAGTTATAAATGTGCGGCTCTCTCATTTTTCAGAGGGAAAACCCAACATGTGCTGTGGCCTGCAATCGTACACACACGCACAGCATGGACCAGTAGATCTGAAAACGATTAAGTGTGCTACTGCCACATCCGCATGTTGCCTGCCCGACCTGCCAACTCTCAGCTCTGTCTGCAGAGTGTTAGCGTGGGGAGGGAGGGTCTGACTGTGTCATACTGTAAGTCCACTTAGTAAAAACAGCACTCATGAGAACAACATGAATCAGCGGTAAGGATTACAAGGAAGAAACAGGAAAACAAGAAGTGTGGGAATGAAATTAAGAAAGGTTCCAGATAAGTGGACAGCATGCAAATCTCCCTCAACGCTGCAGTCATACAATAAAAAAACTGAAACCTATAAAACACAGGCTGTGTGCTGACAGCAACTCCTCCTCCTGCTCTGCAACAGTCAGCTTTACTCTGCTGTTAATTCTGACACTGGCACTGCTTTAATAGGTATATAAAGCACACATATAATAGAGTGATTATGCAGGTTTGGACAGGCCCAACAGATGTACTGTATGTGTTGTTTATACCACTGCACTGTTGCTGGATCCTGCTGGAGAAAATTTAATTCAACTATTTTTCCTCTGGAGTGACTCGGCATCCAGCTGCTTCGTGTTAAAATAAGCTCATGCAAGTTGACTTAAAATCCAAGAGGAAGAACTGACTGCAGTGGCCCATCTGTTTTCTGCACAGTGGTGCAAAGTAACTAAGTACATTTACTAAAATGTACTAATTTTGAGGTACTTCGACCACAATGAGTATTTATGTGTCATACTACTTTAAAGTAGTTAACAGAAAAATACTGCACTTTTTATTTCACTACATTTATGTTGCAGCTGTATTGCTTTGTAGATTAACATTATGCAATAACCCAATAGCACATAAAGTTATTAAAAAGTAGCTCCATCGCAAGCTTCAACATGAAAATACTGCTTAGATGCTAAAATACAGAGAATAAGAGAATAAAAAATAAATAAATAATTAGCAATAAAATGCACCCTTGCTCAATTCAGTGCATTTAGTGGTTTCAGGATTAGTCTTGCTTTTATATCAGTGACAGATTTTACTTTTAAAGCAAACCTTTGCATGAAGGACTTTAATTTATTTATTCAAATAGGATCCCTATTAGCTGATGCTAGTAGCACCAGCTAATTTTCCTGAGGTTAGGGTGTTGGGTTTTTAATTGACAATGTGGTTTTGCTACTTGTGCTAAAAGATGGAAGCAGAACAAGCTAGCAAACAGTTACTGTTTTACACAGACACAGAGGAACATTAGCATTTATTCATAGCTGTATTTCTGAACACAGGACAAAGCCCAGTAGTCAAATATTTGGCTCTTTAGCTACTAAATACTTCACTGTTTTCACCAGCTAGTCATTGACTTTGTCTGTGTGTCATTTGCTACTGGGCAGGTGACGTGCAGTGGGTTTATCAAAGCTTTTTCCATCTTAAAATGTTGCCTACTACATCTGCTGATGCTGAGGAGAGCTGTGAAAGCAAACCAATAAAAAGTTGTGTAAACCAAAGCAACACACAATGAGACGCTAAAACACTCTGGAGAGCTTAGCAGAACTGCAGACAGATAACAGTTCTGTGGGTCGCCACTAGGAGTAACTCCTTGCACATTTTATGTAATCATTTGATCCATTGCTAATATAAAAATATTGGTTAGAGCAGCTTTAAAGAGTCATACCAATAAAAGTTAAGGACAAATATCTTAGAATCCTGACACACCAAGCCGACAGTCGGCTGTCAGTCAATGTGGGGACATTGGTGAGCGTCTGTCATCCTATTTTGCGGATTGTCCCTCATAGTTGGCGCTATTTGGCTGGTTTTTGGCAGATGTTTACACGAAAATGATCCTCTGAAAACGGAATCGTTTCTCACTTTCATTTTGAAAAGTTTCCGCGTTCAGACGACAACATTTTGATAACAATTGCTGTGCACACGGATCCACAAAAATGACCAACAATGCTGCAGTATACATGCCAGGCCAGTAGTTGGCGGTGTGACTTCGCAATTAAACAACACACGCCTGTGCACATGCGCTTCCTTCTACATAGTGGTGATGTATAAACAAACAAAATGGCAACTGCACAAACGTTTGTCTGAATGGACAACGAGGTGGAGTTGCTACAGTAAATCTGCACTTTGCTGGAGAAGTGTTGATAATTCAACAGGGTGAGCAGCACAAACAGAGCTTGGGAGTCCGCCATTGTTGTTGTGATAGTCGACTTTCTTGCGCATGCCTAGTGACTGGAACCGCAGTGCGAATATCCGAAAAGTCTCCGTTTTCAGAGGAACTGCATATTGCAAGTTTACATGACAATGGAGATGGTGCCATTACTAAAAAATTGCACTCTGGAACCCATTTTCAAAACGTTGCGTTTTCAGGCACAAGAACGCAATAACGCAATTTGCAATTTGCGTTATTGTTTGGGAGCGCACAATAAATATCCTTTGTTCTTTCAACATAGCGTTGCATTGTTAACATGCTAACTGGCTAACTAGCTTCTTTAACCTGTCCTGTGTGTCTTTGAGTTTCTCTTTTTGAACGATGAATACAAACAGCTATGGAGAGTTATTTCCTTTTACACAGGTGCAAAACGTAGGGGTTAGTAGTAGGGATGTCCCGATCCGATATTTGGATCGGTATCGGCCGCCAATATTAGCAAAAAACATGCATCGTCATCGGATCGGACTGCATAGAAAAATGCCGATCCCAGAACTCCGATCCAGTTTTTCATAGAGTCCGATCCAGGTTTTCCGGCCAGCCCAGCACTCCGCGATTCAAGCAGTCCATTCCAGCGATCTGCTCCAGCACTTACTATCAATCCACCAGGCCAGCATGCAGACACACATGGAGGGAAGGGTAGGAAGAGTAGCAGTCAATTTAGTTAACTGACTATTTGTTTTCTGCTCTGGTTTTTTGAGAATGATATTTTTATTTGGTTTACACTGGACTATTGCTTGTTTAAACAGTTGTACAATATTGTGTGTGGTTTTTTGTCCCCTCTGTTGGTCCCAGGAATCAGCAGCACCAGGCTGGCACTGACACTACAAAAATAACTGAAAAGGAAAGGCTGCATTGTTTGTTAAATGTCAACAATGTCTTGTGGTGTTAATCTATTTTTTATTTATTAGGGGAGCAAAGCACAAGTGTGTGGAGTCTTGCTGCTATTTTAATTTCAATGTTAGACATTTTAAAGATTTCTTGTGTTGATTTATTTTCTATTTAGCAGAAAATCCAAAAAGCAGCCAAAGCAAACCAGCTATATTTTTTATTTAATGTTAATGTTCAAGTTTAAAGTTTGTTTATTTAACGCTGTTAACAATAAACAGGTCAGTTTTTCATACCAACTGTTGTGGATCATTTTAACTAACCCGATTAAGTAGTTGTTCTTGTTAGAGTAATATCGCTTGATCAAACCTTTTCTAACATGACTGACAACAAAATAAGTGAATATGTATAATACGCGCTTGGATCGGATCGGTATCTGTATCGGCCAAAACTCAAGGCTGTAATATCGGTATCGGATCGGAAGTGAAAAAGCTGGATCGGGACATCCCTAGTTAGTAGGACATCAGTTGCAGTCTTTGCGGTGTGTTCAACTTTTTGGCTGAGACACAGGCGACTTGAGGCAACACAACAATTGGCTTCGTTGCCACTACTTGTTTGAATTTGGTTTGGCATGTCTGGGCCTTTAAAGGAAAATCTATCCCCAAACACAGATTCACTTGGCATTATTGCCTGTCTTCATTTTGCTTAATGTAAGCCCTGCTACAGTAGCAACACACACTGTTAGAGCCTTGAGTAAAAGCTGTTGTGTCACCTTTATATATCCACAGTAGGTGACAGCAGGCCCGGCGTAAAGCTGCTCTACTGTACAACAGATAATGTACGTGACTGCTGTGGTTTACAATGAAACCCTGTCATTCCCTTCAGAGCAGAGAAGGAAAGAGAGCCACAGAGAGGGAGAGAGTGAGAGCATTTATAACTTCCTGGGGATTCACTGGAGACACACACACACACGCACACGCTCACAGACACACACACACACCACAGAGGGTTGATTTCAGCATAGAGAAATGTGCTGACCTGCACTAAGCAGGAGCCAAGGGCAACAAAACACTAAATACAAACGCTCCTCTCTGAGCTGGGTACTTTCCCCTCACTGCTCACACATGTTTAAACAGTATGCCTGCCTGCTCCCGTGTGTGGGTCTACGACTGTGTCAAAGACGGGAGCAAAACACCCAGTGCTTTTTTAACTTTCTTTTCCCATCTCTCTTAATATTGCTCACACTGATTATCAGTTTCTTTGTTTTCCTTATTTCTCAAAGTCTTGATTCGTGCCTAAATTATGCCTCATCAGCTCTCTGAAATCTGATCCCAGATGTTACCGTAACAGAGGCTTAATGAGCCATTCAGTTCCCTGCATCACTGGGAAATCCCCCTCTCCCTTCCCCTTATGATCCCCACCTTTCATTACAAAACATCCAGGCGGAGGGACGGACCACATTTAGTTGTAAACAACTACAATCTTCTTCTCCCTGGCCTCTTTTATCATCAATATTTGGACATTTTTATGGTTGACCACTGATCTTGTTGCTACAGAATTATATTTGTTTTACAAGAGGAGTACATTTCCTCACATTTCAACATATTTATCACATGACGGGGATTTGGCTCATCACCAGAGAGAAGGTTGATGGTTCAAACTCCACATCCAGCTCCACTTGCTTAAGATAAGTCAAGTGAAATCAAGGAATTTACTCCAACTAGTGGGAATTATACATTTCTAAGGAACGGAAACTGAGAAAAGATGTCACTGTTGTGTTTGTACTCCAACATGTTCTTTAACACCTTTCACACAAATACAGCTTATGGGGTTACAGTTTGTGTTATATGTATGACATAGCAAACCAAAACAAACGAAGCAGGGACAGACTGAGGTGAACAGTCTGGCTGTGTCTCAGCTACATTTTCCAACAACAGAGCACCGAGCTATAACTGACCAGCCTGATGTGTGTAGAGACGTGTGTGGTTATTCTGTGGCAGCCTGGTGTCATGTGCAGGCTGCAGATTTTTCAACATGTGTGTCCCGCTGCCTTCAAATGGCTGCAGGGATTTTAGTAACTGAGGAAGAAGCTTTTGATACAGTAAGAAGCAGCTGTGGACATCAGATACTGGAAGAATCACTCATATTCATTAATAGATAAATGCAGACTGATCTACCGACGTTTCCTGGTTTTATCACATTAAACATTAAACAATATTTAAAGCATTACTCTGTCATTGCTGCACATTTGCTGCAAGTATTTAGTTTGCTGTTGTTGATTAAATCTCCAGACTGGCAGCAAAGTGACACTGCACTAGAAACACACGTCTGCTCTACTCCAACGTCTAAGGACTCAGTTTCTACCAAAATACCAACAACTTGCTTTGCGCTGCCTCATTTGAATGAACCTCCCACCTGTTTGTGCCTCCTCTCCTCCCACCTGTGCACTCTGCAGGGTTGCAAAGCTGATCTTAAATATTTTGAAAACCTGTGCTGATGCTTGCTAGAAGTCTTCCTCTCACCTTCAGCTGGCACGCACTATGTTTCTTGGCACATGACCTCCAGGGGAGCGAGAGATGCAGATAACACAAGAGCCCGCTCCCAGAAACATGGCTTTCTAACAACAGTAGTAGTGTTTGAATTTGTAGGGTTCTTAAAGGGTAACTTAGGTATTTTTGTGGACCCTGTTTTCCCATATTTTGTGTCTAAGTGATTAATGGGAACAACACTTTCTGAAGCTGGTCCAGTATTTAGGGACACTGCTGCAGCCATCAGCAGTGAAGGAGGCTACAATGTAATCCCTGTGGGCAATTGAGCACCAATACTTGTCTACTAAAAATGTTTGTTTTTGCCACTGGCAGGCTCAGATTGTTATTTTAAGTGTCTGGAAACATTACAAAAAGGATCCCTGAAGATATAGACAATTTTGTTTAAGAGTAAGATCCTTTTGTTTAACTATAAACAGCCTTGAAATCCCATCGCCAAACCCACCAGACTCCTTTTGAATAAAGAGTAAATTAAGCGCATATAGATCCTGCAAAATTTTCACATCACATTTCACTGTGTGGTTGATTTCAATCAAACCACAGTTGTGATTGTTAAAACGGTGGAAAGAAGAACCAAGACAGCTTTTTGTGAGTTTTATTTTGCTCTGGTCGACTTTGAATGAAGTGTGCTTTACGTTAATAAAATTACTGTTTATTTAAATGTGGTGTGGTGAGTTTGGTGATAGCGATTTCTGGGCTGTTTCTAATAAAAAATATTTTAGTCTTTAACAAAATGGCCTATCTCTGTAGGGTTCTGTAGGGTAATCTGAGTCTGTCAGTGGCAAAAACAAGCACTTTTAGTGGGCATAAATTGATGGTGATCTATCGCCCGCAGTGATTACATTGCGGCCCATTTCATCTCACTCAGTAATGGGCGAATTTCAAAAACTGTCTTCTTCATTAGTCACTTAGACACAAAAACATCGGGAAAAATGCATTCAGGTTGAACAATACTGAAGTTAGCCTTCACCTGAAAAGTATTTCATGAATGTTTTCTTCATACATTTTTTGTTACAATGTATTTTTGCATGAACTTATTATTCGTTTTAAAATGTAAAACTGTAAATGCAGATTCAGTCCCGATATAAAACAGCTATAGTTGCTATCATACATGAAAAGAATTTCAAGTACAACACATGCTACAAATTCCAAACTTGCAGAAAGCTTTCAGTCTATAGTAATGTCTCAAGTATATATTAAACAATCAGTGAATACATGGAACCACATTCACTCCAATGAAAGCTTTCATACAGCATAATATGCTGTATGGGTAGCATATTATGCTACCCTATTGCATGCACTCCCTACTGGAACCAAAGTCAGCTGAAGAGATAAACTGCCTTTTAGCCACAACAACACATGAATAACAAAGGATAAAACTACCACAACCACAGATAACCCATCAATAAAATGCTATTTGTTTATGTATTGATGAATTTAAAAATGTACATGAACACTGACACATCCGAATAAACTCTGCCTGTGTTGCTCCCTTACCTTGTGCCAGCAGGTGCAGTGAGTGTGGCAGGGTTGGCAGGAAGACAGAGGCAGTTGGGCAGCGCTGGCATCGAGCACCGAGCAGGCAGCAGGGGATAACGAGGCCAGTGGCAGGGGCACGGTCTGATGGTGATAGTGGTGATGTGGCTGAGTGTAACACGCGGCAGCTCGATCCCCACCGGGGCCTGCTGCTTGAGCCTCTCCTCCTCCTCCTCCTCCCCTGCTCACCTGGAACAACCAGCATGTTGTGTAAGATGCTGAATCAGAAACCCGGCAAGAGTAAGATGTGACATCTCTTGTTAGCAGCTGCTTTACTTCTTCATCGCTTAGAGACTCTGTCACTCACTCTCTCTACAGGTAAAAATAATAATAATTGTGAAGTCAACCTTTTTTTCCTTCAAAGGGGCTCCATGTATGGAAGCCCATTTCTGCCAGTGTGTTAAAAAAAAAACGATCCTGTAAGTCTTACTACTGGTCAACTTTCCTGAAATAATTGCTTAGTATCTCAAAATAATAAGTCAGTAAGCTATTGTTTCTCATTATTCGAAGATACTAAGTCATTATTTTGAAAAAGTTTTGAACTATAATGACTTAGAGGATCTTTTTTTAATCACACTGGTGGAAATAGGCCTCCATATCAATGAAAAATTCAGAGCGTGTGGAGCGTAGATGGCTGAGCAGCTAACGGTACCAACTCCATAAACAGCACTAAACAACAGCAACAGTGCTGACAGAGCTAACGGTGTTACGCAGGGGGAACCGGACGTTGGGCACTACACTTCCGCAATGACGTTATCCTGATATCAGAGGTAAATGCTGTATGAGCACAGTGCAAAGCAGCGGCAATTAGCTAGCTAGTGGGATAAACACATGCACTAACATGCACACGCTGTCAAACCGACTTACCAGAACAAACCACAGAGAAGCTCAGATTACAACACACACAGAGGTAGCATGAACTCATTCTCTGCTCAGGACATCATAACTTCTCTATAACTTTTCAAAGCAAATAGTTGTTTGCTGCGATATTAACGCTTCCAATGTTGCATCAGGGTTCCCACACATTTTATAGACGTAAATTCAAAACTTTTCAAGGACCAATAATATTTTTTTTTTTTCTTGCCAAACTTGCCTGGTGTTTTTTAAACAGAACAGATGCTTCACTATTCAAACCTAATTTCAGTTAGCAGATATACATGAAGATAGATGGTAGCTACAGATGTCGATAGCTACAGAAAAGAAATCTGTTATCATGTTACGTGACGTGGAAGGATATCTTTCCTATCTCAAATTTCCATGACTTTTCCAGGCCTGAGAAATTTGACTGTGAAATTCCATGACTCTTCCTGGTTTTCTGTGACTGTGGGAATCCTGACATTGGATTAAGGTGAAAAAATACAGAAAAGAGCATGAAGCATAGGTACTCGTTTTTTTCCCACATTAATTACATAAATTATAGCAATTTATCCTGCATGGTGATTCTACTTATGTTTGGGATCAATAAGCCACCTGAGAGGTCTAACATCTTGTCAATTCCTTATGAACAGAATTCCAAGTAGTCTTATTTGGGAGGGGTAGTACTGTCTAAAAATTACTGTCAACACCAATCACAGATAAAGCTTCTAAAGATCCATTGTAATAACAATGTTTTACAGCTGAGAATCCAAACAGAAACAATCTGTATCAGAAGTTTTTGTAGGGGAAGTCTGATGCATGCCATCAGTTAAATTCCTGTTTCTAAGTAATTCCCATAAAATTAGAGAACTTCATAAGAAATCAGTAATGATAAGTATGCTTTTCTGAGCTGTTAAAGAGGACCAGGGGACCCAAACTTTAGTGGACAGAACCCGGTTATTTCGGTTGTATCTAAGCATTTATGATAAATCCAACAGAGCTTAATATAATTAAAAACTGCAGCTGTGAGCCTTAAAATTATACTTTGTTACGGATGCATGTCAAAAATGCAAATTCTTCTTTTAGCTTAGTCAACTAAAAAGACTACCTTTTGAATCTGACCTCAGCTGTGGTCAACATTACAAACTCCTGCTGGCTGTCAGCTCTCACCTACAAGCATGTCATTTACTTTGTTCACCACTGACTAACACATGACTGAGGTCTGCTGTGCTCACAGGCAGCCTGTCATTGACTCGGCCTCACTTGTAATTTGGTGTATAGATAACATGTCACCGTGCTGTACTAATCTGTGACATATTTCCTCTGCCAGCTTTCAGAAAAGCCTGAAATTAGTCTGTGTTTCACCTGCTGCAGTGACTTTTCCTTTTCTCCGAGCGGGTGAGAGCCTCACCTGTGCCCAGGGGCCTGATGGATGGGCGGACGTGGTGATAACTCAGAGCACCAGGCGCTGGTTAACAACGCCCAGTGCTCTGAATTTACGGGACTCTCCTTTCCTGAAGCAGGCACCTTGTCAGAGAGATGAGGATTCATAGCAGGGTAACATCCTGCGGCATGTTCACCGCCCTGTCATCTCACCTGCTTTATGAGCTCTTTCATGTCACTCTTTGTTTGAACAGTGGGTAACCGCATGCTCTCAGTCAGCCATTGATACAACTTTCACTAGTTAGCGTGTTTTGTTTTTTTTAAATGCCATTCACAACCATAAGACAGGACCATGCAACACGAGTACACACATGAAAAGTCTCTTTCACCATGATTAACCTTTGTCCCCTGATACAGTCTGTGCCCTTGTACTTATAATTCAACAGATATGTTGGCATCTGACTGAGGGAATTTAGACGTTAAATTGTGTTTGTGAAAGACAAGTTCTGTCAGCTCATCTAAATGTTGAGAAAGTGGCATTTCCTCTCAAGACATAAACTCCTGGTACAGTACAGTACAGTGCAGTACAGTATGTACTAGAACATGTTCCGGACCTATCCACCTACACAGAAATTGGCAAGTGATTCAATGTTATAGTCTGTATTTGTGTAGAAGCATCAAAGTTGGGCTGGGCAATATATTGATATTATATTGATATCGATGTATAGATTTTGGATACTGTAATATCATATGTGTTTTCTTTTTCTGGTTTTACAGGCTGCTTTACAGGAAAGTGATGCAATTTTCTGAACTCACCAGACTATCTGTTCTATTACTTGATTTCACCCACTTGGTCATTATATCCACATTACTGAGGATTATTTATCAAAAATATGTCTGAGTAGGGGTTCAGTTGTTTTGCAGTGATATTGTATTCTGTCTGACAGCTGGGCCCCTGCTCCTCACTCCTGGTAACCTTGTGGACTTTCTATTGGCTCCCGGCTTTGAGCATCCCTCTCACCTGCAGGATGTCCTGGATCTGGCTGAGCTGCTGCCTCAGCACCTGCTTCTGGTGGAAGCTGAAGGCCGGGTGGTGAGAGGCCATGGTAAATAACAAAAGAAACTGCTCCTCGGTCCTCCCGTCGTTCAGCGCCAGCCCATAGTTATTGATCACCGTGTCTATGTGAGTCAGGGTCCGGTACAAGACCCCCGCCGCCTCCCTGTTGTCCGAGCCGAGCAGGGCGAGGGACACCAGCAGCTTGCTGCGCACCACCTCGTCCGTGATGTTCGTGAGGCCCGACAGGTCGGCGGGGTTGTTGGCTTTGATCTCAGCATCCCGGAGGGAGTGGTAGTCCTTGCGGGCCAAGTCCTCCAGGCAGGAGCCGAGGAAGCGGAGCTCGATGGGGACACAGAGGTCCAGAAGGCCGCACAGGAACTCGGCTCTCTGGGCTGAGGTGAGGGAGGAGAACCAGCGGTACACCCCCTCCCTCTGGACACAGCCCCGGCTCTCCACCATCCTCACACATCCACTCACACTGGACTTGAGCTGAATGTTGAGACAATAACTGGGATTAAAATGTCAAACTTTCAACAGAGAGTAAACTTCACAACAAAGGCAGCGCGTGTGTATGTGTGCGTGCGTAATTGCGCAGGCGCGCGTGGGCAGTGCTAATGTCGAGTGGCCAGAAAGTCAAAATTTGTCAACTTCCACTAAAGTTAGTGACAGACGCTGTGTTACTCCCCACTCTCAGTGCCTGTTTCCACACAGTGCGGCCACAGCAGTGGAATAAAAGAAGTAACAGTTATTTCCTTTGTTGGTGGAGCAGCGGCGGCGGAGCAGCAGGCCTTTCCCAACCATAACCTCACCAAGTCGCCTCACATAAAGCCAAGGTGGTCTGGGTTGTGTTCAGCACGGCAGCCGGGGGTCCCTCCGCCGAGTCCTTCCCCGCCGGTCGGACCGCTGCCCCCCTCTGACGGCACAGAAACACTTCTTGCAGGATGGCAGCGAGGATCAAAACACACCACCCCATTCAAGGAGACACTCAATCATGACTTTTTGATCGGAGAAGACCCGCTCCCCTGTCCCGCAGCGGCACAACAATCCCTTCCTGTAGAGTTGCTCCTCCGTCCTCATGCTTTTCCAGAAACTTGCGCGAGGAAGCCCAGCGACAAAGTCCCAACCGCTAGCAAGACTGTGCTAGGGTTAAAGTTTAAAAACAAACTAGTGTGGCCTCAAGCTGCTGCTGCCACTGGAAATAACATTACAACACATCCGAGACATTATCTGATAAAACTCCGCTGTGGAGAAAACAACTCACAAACTCTACCGGAGCTTTCACTCGGAGTCCATGAATGAATTTAGTGCAACATGTTGTTCTCCGCTCCCTGCATTCTGCCATGAGTCTTGAAATCAAGAAAAAAACAGCTGTGTATAACATTAACCCAACTCTGGCAGCAAGACCCGCCCACTGCACGGAAAGGCCTCCACTGATTGGCTGCGAGTCCCGTCCGCATGCGAGGCCTCTCTCGTGATTGGCTCAGAGGGATATCCGCTGCCCTGCTATTTCACATCTTTTTCTCATGCGCTCATACATATCTCAGCTTTATTACTGGAGCTTTAAAGTGCCAGATACACGTCGTTAAAGCGATGCTATATAATCTATTTAGTATGGTAGTCTCACTACTTAGAAAGTTATGGTCTATGTACCCTACGACTAATTTAGTTATTACTTAAGTAGCTATTATTATTACTGTTTGAGTTTAGAGGGAAACTGGAAAGTTATTAGGAAGTTCCATAACCTTCATTACTATTACAAATACAAATATATAAAGATTTAAAAAAAATTAAAGACAAGTATTATTACCAGATTTTAGAGTGCCATAAATAAGAAAAGGCAACCATAAAGCCACAGTGATGAGTGTCAAACGGTAATATAAGGCTATAGAAATATAGTTTTGGAAAGGGATGGCAGCATAGGTGGATTCTGAGACAATATACCCTGGGCACAGACATGCAGAAGGTCCCACCACCTGTCCTCCATAGGAGCAAAACACACGGACGTTGTAGTTTATGCATCTGTCTGTGATTGTTTCACATCTCTTTGTAGTCATTTTGAGTCTCTTTGTAGATGCTTTGCATCCCTTTGTAGTCTTTTTGTGTCTCTTAGCTGTCATTTTGATGGTCTTTGTAGTTCCTTTGTATCTTTTTGTGGTAATTTTGTGTCTCTTTGTGGTTGTTTAGCCCCTTTTTGTATTTGTAGTATCTGAATGTCTCTTTGCAGCTGTTTTGCATCTCTTTGTCATCTTTTTGTGTATTTCTTCAGTCATTTTGTGTTTCTGTGTGGTCTTTTTGCATCTCTTTGCAATCATTTTGATTCCCTTTGTAGCTGCTTTGGGTCTCTCTGTGGTCATTTTGTGTCTCTTTGTAGTTGTTTAGTCATTGTGAGCATGTGTGTGTCTCTTTGCAGCTGTTTTGCATCTCTTTGTGGTCTTTTTGTCTCTTAGCAGTCATATTGTGTCTCTTTGAAGTTGCTTTGGGAGTCTTTGTGGTAATTTGTGTCTCTCTGTGGTTGATTTGCTCCCTTTCATAGTTGTTGTGAGTATCTTAATGTCTTTTTGTTGCCCCCTTTGCATCACTTTATGGTCTTTTTGTGTCTCCTGGTAGTCATTTTGAATCTGTAGTAGTAGTCATTGTGAGTATCGCTGTGTCTCTTTGCAGCTGTTTTATGTTTCTTTAAGGTCTATCAAGCTTGTTTCCTGGTCTTTATGTTGTCATGCCAGAGGAGCCCTGACACTGGGCTCCACAGGGAACAGGCTCCTCTGGGCCTGTTCCCTGTGGCCCATTCAGTAATCCATCCATAGCTGGAAGATGTGGTGATGTGATTTCTAGTCAGCCCACCTGATGATTTACTAAAACTACTGTATCAAAATACTTTAGGTGCAACATGGCGGCAGCAATGATCCATATTACATCTACAGTAAAATAGTATCTTCATTGTTAACTCACGGGTGAGAACCAAGGCCCTCTTATGCCGTTATTATGTAGTTCATACCCAGGACCAGAAGATGGCGGCAGATGTCCATGTTGATACCTGATGCAGCAGCATCCTCTCTGTTGGATGTGGCGTTGCATCCATCATGACACCTGGCTGTGCCTGGTCGCGCATGATGAAAACGTCACACACCAAAAAATTATTTTAAAATGTTGATTAAACACAGATGTACTTGATTAAACATTTATAGCCTCATTTTCCCCTCACTGTGCCCTCCTGTGTAGTTCTTCATGTTTCTCTCAGTCAATACAGCCGCCACCCATCCTCACTCTCATTGAGAACATTGGTCTAAAGAGATAAACCCCGCCCCCAACGACAAGCCCCGCCCACCCGCTGACGGAAGAAAATTTTGTTAAGGTTGCTATAGTTACCACACCCCTCCCTCTTAACCAGGCCTGTGCCACTCCCTCTCTGCATCAGGGATGCTGCCTAACACACAGTCACAGACAGAAAAAGTATGAAAACACAACACTGCATCACAAAGACAGAGAAAGATTAAAAACACAGGAGCCGGGAGTCATTTTCTTTCAAACACTTTCATTATTTTCTCCACATAACTCAAAAACAAAACAGAGTAATTCCCAGAAACATAAAGAAAGAAAGAAAGAAAGAAAGAAAGAAAGAAAGAAAGAAATTAGAGTCAAACTATAGAGAGAGAGCTTGGCATGCTGTAGCATGCTGCGGACTAACAGGGTGACGCAGGGCATCGTCACCAGGCTGATGGCATACAGCAGAGCTTTTTGAACCTTTTTCAGTCTGGGACTGAAATGAAACGAAAATTACATCGTTCTGCCTCTCGGGGTGCAGGCACATTAGACTGTACTCTTGTAATAATGTGGGGGAAACACCAGAAATGAGCCTACAGCCGAGTTTGAGTTCCAGTCCGTAGTTTGAGAAACGCTGTCGGACAGAAAAACAACAGCGAACCTCCCTGCCTCCTGGAAGTTGTTACCGATGGCAATAGGCTCTCCCATCCCATCCAATCACGTGGAAGGAGCAGGATGCACACACATGTTCACACAGTCCGATGAGCATTCATGTGCACATATGCAAACAAACACAGAGGCTGGTCTGCCAGATGGGTTTGAGACACACACATACCCAGTTACTACAAAACATAATTAAATTATGACTGGTGTTTGTGTCTGTTTGTTTGTCATAGATGGTTTAGGATGATTGGAGAAGAAGCTGAGGAAAGGAGGCTGTAAATCCTGACCTTGATCCTGCCCACTGCTTGCTACTACACTACAACAGATTTGCATCATTTCCAGTTTGTTCCTATCAGGCTGCTCCGAGTATCACTTAGCCTAACGTAGAGGTTTCACTTTGTTTCATTTAACCCAGAAAAGATCAATAACAGAAATTTTGACTCTGCTGTTTTATCCCAGCTTCATGATCAGTATCAAATAGGCTTCTCTCCAGACACTGCTCCTATCAAAACTTAACATGTCGCATGTGCTTCTGAAGCTTTTTATGCTTTCAGATCCAATGCACAACTAAGATATTACAGTACATATGCATGCATTGTTGTACTTTTATCGATTGCGCTACAAAAGCAAGGCAGGTGGCGACTAGTATTTTTTTCAGACATCTTGCAAGTATAGTATAAAAGATGTTGTTGTTGTCATCAGGTTATGTTTTGAGAGAAGCAGTGGGAGACACTGATTTATCAATATGATATTGTCTTTAAAACTGTAGTTCTGGTGTTACACATACAGGCTCTGCTTCACTGAATGCAGTATTTCCTCTAAATACCTCAGCTAGTGGTACAGTAGGTGCAGGGCTTTGCCAAGGACAGTCTGTCTTGAACTACCACCAACTCAGAGGAAGCTCCATCCTCTGACTGGTGTGTGTGGAGGTGGGAGAGAGTAGGAGGGAGAGATGGAGAGAGCACAGCTGTCAGCTGATGCTAGTAGGCTAGATGTGGATGAGCGGTGACTGCGTTCTCATGAGATGCTCTGGTAAAGTTCATGAACAGCGTGAAAGGCCACTGAGCTACTTGGAGAGCACACGCACATAAATACATACACACGCATGAAGACATGCCGTCTTGATGCAGTCGCAAACACGCTCACATTCTGCACAAAAAACATGTACACTGCAAACATACTGTAAATACAGTATGCAGAGACGCACACAAGCATGCACACACACAAAATTCTCACTCTCAGCAAGAGATGAAGAATGAGAGGAGACAGACATCAGAGCAAGGACGAATGAATGAGAGGAATGGGGTAAAAGCAATGAGTGTGTGAGTGTGTGTGCTTGGACAGGGAGCCATCAACCATGTATACAGCCAGCTCACACACACACACACATACACACACACACACATTAACACACACCCTGTACCATCAGTAACAACACCAGGGCAGGCGGAGGAACCAAAAGGCAGGAGTTATATAAAGAGGGGTGGAGGGTTACAAAATAAAGAATATATCCATCAACATATTGTACATGAGAGAAAATGTTAATAAATAAATTATAAGTTACAAATCTGTTGAAAACTATGATTTGAAGATGAAAAAGTCTGTCTTGTCAGTCCTGTCTGCAGACAGTGGAAGCAGACATCTCGCTGTAATGCCAGCTGCAGCTCTCGTGGCCTGGGGATCAGACCGGTACAGCCCATTTGAGTCTATATGTGAACTGTTGAAGCTCACTTAAGTCCAGTTTCTGGACTATATAATCTCCCTGTGGTCCAGTTACCTGGACTGGTTCACCCCCTCTTTCATCCACTTCTTTGGGCTACACACTTCGGCATCTCTCTCCAGACGACTGGGGAGAGCATAGCCGAGGTTAGCCCGGGTTAGCCACCTTTAGCCCAAATATTGGTGGAGCCCTCCTTGGTCCTCGTCTTCCCTCGGCTGGTTGCGGTCCTCCCACCAGGAACACGAAGGGGTGGCAGATTGGTCGTAATACTCATATGAATTTATAGTTGTTGTAGCATAGATAGGCTGACTCTGAAAGCGGTGCTGTCTTTAAATAAAAAAGTGGATAAACAAAATAGCCACTCCAATGTTGAGCAGAATCACCATGACAACCAGGATAGAGCTGTAGGCCTGCGTGGGAGAGAGAGAGAGTGAAAGAGAGAAAAGGCGAGAGTGTCAATAATCAGGACACACACTCAGAGCTCACACACAAGGCTGTTTTCATACAGACAGTATATCTAACCTGCTAAGACATACAAATGTGCGCAGTCATTTATATTCATCCATTTACCTTTTAACCAAAGCAATGCAGAAAGGCCTAGACATTTCTTATTACCACAGTTGGTCATTATTATGTCAATAAAGTAAAGGGGAACACACACCTAATAATCAACCAGTGGTTTTATATATATATATATATAGGTAGTGAGGTGCTGTGAGTAAACACAAAAGGGGACCTATTATGCTTATTTTCAGGTTTATACTTGTATTTGATGTGTCTGCTACATATTTTAATAGTTAAAAACACTTTATTAACCTCATACTGTCTTTGCTGGAAAACCTGTGTTCACCATCTGTCTGTCTCTTTAAACCCCCCTTTCAAAAAAGCCCAGTCTGCTCTGATTGGTCAGTATTTCCGGGTCTTCTGTATCTCTCTGCACCATCATTGCAGCCAGGTAATGACTATAACGGAGAATAGCGGTATGTTCTACCCTAAAAAATCCCCAATAAAAGGTTTTAAACACAAGCGGACATGTTCCAGGAGAAATTTGATCCAAACTGGGGAGAATTAACAACATCGGCAACCAAATTTACATGTTTCCCTGATGTTAGCATGTAGCTACATTCAGCAGTGTAGGCTATGTAATCTAAACACTTGCAGCATGCCTGGAGCAGATGACTATATTAAGAGATCCATCACACTATGACATCATACTGTAGCCACAGTGAAAAAACCAACCTGTTGGACACTTAGGGCTCTAGTTTCCCGGCGTGGCGCAGGGTGGCGCAGGGTGGCGAACCCCGCGCAGAGCTAGTTTCGAGCAGCGCAACCTGAGGCGCGCTCAGTTTGGTAGTTTGGCAGACCGAGGTGCGCCGAGATGGGTGTGGCGGCGCAGCAGGGGG